>NC_061512.1:142614657-142870137 GCF_022539505.1 Lolium rigidum
GAACATTATCAACTTTCCCCAAAGGTTTCTTTTTAGCATTATCAGCGAGATTAACATCCAAATAATAATTTTTCAATGGTGGCAAGTCAAGCATATCATAGACTTTCTTAGGCATAACAGAAATACTTGCACCAAGATCACATAAAGCATTACAATCAAAATCTTTGACTCTCATTTTAATGATGGGCTCCCAACCATCCTCTAGCTTTCTAGGAATAGAAGTTTCAAGTTTTAGTTTCTCTTCTCTAGCTTTTATGAGAGCATTTGTAATATGTTTTGTGAAAGCCAAGTTTATAGCACTAGCATTAGGACTTTTAGCAAGTTTTTGCAAGAACTTTAGAACTTCAGAGATGTGGCAATCATCAAAATCTAAATCATTACAATCTAAAGCAATGGGATTATCATCCCCAAGGTTGGAAAAAATTTCAGCAGTTTTATCACAGGCAGTTTCAGTAGCTTTAGCTAGTTTCGGGTAATTTTGCGCGCTTTGCACTAGGAGTAGAAGCATTGCCAACACCAATTATTTTACCATTGATAGTAGGAGGTGCAGCAACATGTGAATCATTAGCATTGCTAGTGGTGGTAATAGTCCAAACTTTAGCTACATTTTCCTCTTTAGCTAGTTTTTCATTTTCTTCTCTATCCCACCTAGCACGCTAGTTCAGCCATTAATCTTATATTCTCATTAATTCTAACTTGGATGGCATTTGCTGTAGTAACAATTTTATTTTCAATATCCCTATTAGGCATAACTTTCGATTTCAAAAGATCAACATCAGAGGCAAGACTATCAACCTTAGAAGCAAGAATATCAATTTTATTGAGCTTTTCCTCAACAGATTTGTTAAAGGCGGTTTGTGTACTAATAAATTCTTTAAGCATAGCTTCAAGTCCAGGGGGTGTATTCCTATTATTGTTGTAAGAATTCCCATAAGAATTAGCATAACCGTTATCATTATTATAAGGATATGGCCTATAGTTATTACTAGAATTGTTCCGATAAGCATTGTTGTTGAAATTATTATTTTTAATGAAGTTTACATCAACATGTTCTTCTTGGGCAACCAATGAAGCTAACGGAACATTATTAGGATCAACATTAGTCCTATCATTCACAAGCATAGACATAATAGCATCAACCTTATCATTCAAGGAAGAGGATTCTTCAACAGAATTTACCTTCTCACCTTGTGGAGCTCTTTCCGTGTGCCATTCAGAGTAATTAACCATCATATTATCAAGAAGCTTTGTTGCTTCACCAAGAGTGATGGACATAAAGGTACCTCCAGCAGCTGAATCCAATAAATTCCACGAAGAAAAATTTAGTCCTGCATAGAAGGTTTGGATGATCATCCAAGTAGTCGAGTCCATGGGTTGGGCAATTTTTAACCGAGAGATTTCATTCTTTCCCAAGCTTGAGCAACATGTTCATTATCCAATTGTTTAAAATTCATTATGCTACTCCTCAAAGATATAATTTTAGCAGGGGATAATATCTACCAATAAAAGCATCCTTGCATTTAGTCCAGGAATCAATACTATTCTTAGGCAGAGATAGCAACCAATCTTTAGCTCTTCCTCTTAATGAGAAAGGGAACAATTTTAATTTTATAATGTCACCATCTACATCTTTATATTTTTGCATTTCACATAGTTCAACAAAAGTATTGAGATGGGCAGCAGCATCATCAGAACTAACACCAGAAAATTGCTCTCTCATGACAAGATTAAGTAAAGCAGGTTTAATTTCAAAGAATTCTGCTGTAGTAGCGGGTGGAGCAATAGGTGTGCATAAGAAATCATTATTATTTGTGCTAGTGAAGTCACACAACTTAGTATTTTCAGGGTTGGCCATTTTAGCAGTAGTAAATAAAGCAAACTAGATAAAGTAAATGCAAGTAAACTAATTTTTTTGTGTTTTTGATATAGAGTGCAAGACAGTAAATAAAGTAAAACTAGCAACTAATTTTTTTGTGTTTTGATATAATGCAGCAAACAAAGTAGTAGATAAAATAAAGCAAGACAAAAACAAAGTAAAGAGATTGAGAAGTGGAGACTCCACTTGCAGCGTGTCTTGATCTCCCCGGCAACGGCGCCAGAAATTTGCTTGATGCGTGTAGTTGACACGTCCGTTGGGAACCCCAAGAGGAAGGTGTGATGCGCACAGCGGCAAGTTTCCCTCGGTAAGAAACCAAGGTTTAATCGAACCAGTAGGAGTCAAGAAGCACGTTGAAGGTTGATGGCGGCGGGATGTAGTGCGGCGCAACACCAGAGATTCCGGCGCCAACGTGGAACCTGAACAACACAACCAAAGTACTTTGCCCCAAAGAAACAGTGAGGTTGTCAATCTCACCGGCTTGCTGTAACAAAGGATTAACCGAATTGTGTGGAAGATGATTGTTTGCAGAGAAAACAGTTAAACAAGTATTGCAGCAGATTTGTATTTCGAGTATTAAAAGAATGGACCGGGGTCCACAGTTCACTAGAGGTGTCTCTCCCATAAGATAAAAGCATGTTGGGTGAACAAATTACGGTCGGGCAATTGACAAATAGAGAGAGCATAACAATGCACATACATGTCATGATAAGTATAGTGAGATTTAATTGGGCATTACGACAAAGTACATAGACCGCCATCCAAGCTGCATCTATGCCTAAAAAGTCCACCTTCGGGTTATCGTCCGAACCCCTTCCGGTATTAAGTTGCTAAGCAACGAGACAATTGCATTAAGTATGGTGCGTAATGTAATCAACAACTACATCCTCGGACATAGCGCCAATGTTTTATCCCTAGTGGCAACAGACACAGCACAACCTTAGAACTTTCTGTCACTTGTCCCGGGTGTCAATGCGGGCATGAACCCACTATCGAGCATAAATACTCCCTCTTGGAGTTAAAAGCAAAAACTTGGCCAGAGCCTCTACTAGTAACGGAGAGCATGCAAGATCATAAACAACACATATGTAATAACTTGATAATTAACATAACATGGTATTCTCTATCCATCGGATCCCGACAAACACAACATAGAGTATTACGGATAGATGATCTTGATCATGTTAGGCAGCTCACAAGATCCAACAATGAAGCACAATGAGGAGAAGACAACCATCTAGCTACTGCTATGGACCCATAGTCCAGGGGTGAACTACTCACTCATCACTCCGGAGGCGACCATGGCGGTGTAGAGTCCTCCGGGAGATGAATCCCCTCTCCGGCAGGGTGCGGAGGAGATCTCCAGAATCCCCCGAGATGGGATCGTCGGCGGCGGCGTCTCAGTAAGGTTTTCCGTATCGTGGTTTTTCGCCTCAGGGGTTTCGCGACGAAGGCTTTAAGTAGGCGGAAGGGCGGAGTCGGAGGGCTAACGAGGGGCCCACACCACAGGGCGGCGCGGGCCCCCCCTTGGCCGCGCCGCCATGTGGTTTGGCCACCTCGTGGCCCCACTTCGTATGCTCTTCGGTCTTCTGGAAGGTTCGTGGCGAAATAGGCCCCTGTGTCTTCGTTTCGTCCAATTCGAAAATATTTCGTTACTAGGATTTCGAAACCAAAAACAGCGAGAAAACGACGAAGCGGCACTTCGGCATCTTGTTAATAGGTTAGTTCCAGAAAATGCACGAATATGACATAAAGTGTGCATAAAACATGTAGGTATCATCAATAATATGGCATAGAACATAAGAAATTATCGATACGTCGGAGACGTATCAGGAACCCCAAACTACTCGTTGATGTTAACGTAGAAACCACCTTCGGCTGTAGAAACTTCATCTGAAACAAAAGCATGCAAAGCTAAGTACAGGGACTCAGTAAAATTTAGTACAACCTTTTAGCAAAGCTGGTATGCGGGCTTTCGGTAGATCTTCTTTTGCGTAAAGCCAATTTTTCTTTGTAAGATAAGAGAAAAGAGAAGCTCAACTACTCAGAACCTTTAAAAAGGGGATAAGAGAGCGACATCTCTATCTCTATTGATCATCATGTTGTATCCACCAATCTTCATCATCTCGAACCACTATCCTCGGATCACCCCCTCAACACCCGGAGAAGGTATCCGTAAACACACATTGGTTGTCAAGTTTTACGCCGATCCGAAGACCGGAGTAGAAGCGCAACAACTAAGCATGGCTTAGCATAAAGAGATAAAGGCTCTAGCGACGCACACATGCCAAACCTAGGTATGCTAGGAGTAGTGGATCGGGGTATTGAGGCTACAAATGTAGGACATGCAACAAATAGGGTAACTCTACCTATCGATAAAAGACAGTAGAATCGCATGCAATATGAAGTAACCAGAATGAAAGCATTTGTAAAACTTATATGAACCAGGCTAGGGCTTGCCTTTGTCCCTGACAAACCAATATGGATCTTCGAGGATCCCATGCTTGACTTGTTCGCTGAGGGACAATTATTGATCTGTGTCGTTGTCGATCTTCATCGTCTCGGGCACGTGCTCTATCGACCGTAATGAGGCAAACACCAGAAAGGGTAAAACAACAATCAACACATGGCATCGATGCAATGCGCATACAAAAATGATGATATGATGTGTTAAATATATTGAATTAATCCTAAGACATGATCATCAATTTAACTAGGGTTCGACGTGACTAGGGTTAGCAGTTACGGAACCTCTGTTGCGGTCAGAAACCCACCGGCGAGCAGCGACAGGCAACACGGTAGAGCCGGGAGGCTCCCGAGACTGCGGCTGGCCCTGGTCCCTCCGAGCGACGGCCCGCAAAGACTCGGCACGCACGTCCGATGCTGGTGCAAGGGCGTGCCACCTGACCTATACCTGGTCAGGAAGGTGTTGGATTGTGTCTCGCTTAGTTTCCTGCATGGCATAAACGTAAACATTAAATACAAGCCTCGATCGGCTCTCAGGTTGTCCTGTGAATCGGCTCAAGGAGCCGATCCACCCATGATTCGTACGAGGTGTACGATCAGATGGTGGTCCTGCTTGATCAAAATAAAGCTAAAACGACCTACTACGATTTAGGGTTTTCACCGCATAATCGGAACATCCTACTCGTGATTGAGCCTGGCGGCCACGCACGGTGATCGTAAACCGACCCTAGACAAGGCCTAAAAACCAACACGAAGTTGATCCCGGAACATCCTGTCTAGGGCTAGCAAACTACACCCTACGCGCCACTGGATCCTTCAACCCGTTTGTAAGGCCTAACTATGCAAATATTAAACTAATCCTTGAAGAACAAGGAGCAATCATAACGGATCGGATCTACTAAATAATGAACAAGCGGGGTGCCGCCCTTACACCTAAGACAGGTGTAAGGGCGGCTAGATGTCTAAGGGTTGCACGACGACAGCATATGATACGATGAACAATGCTAACCCTAACACATCTATGATAACTACGTTGCTCGCCATCAACAAGGCTTTAGCACGAGCAACGCATGAACAACGAATAAACGTGTACTGCCTAGATCGCAGGATGCGATCTAGGCAGCATGATGCTTACCCGGAAGAAAACCCTCGAGACAAGGGAGTTGGCGATGCGCCTAGATTGGTTTGTGGTGAACGTGATTGTTGTTTATTTCATAAACCCTAGATACATATTTATAGTCCGTAGACTTTCTAACGTGGGAATAATCCCAACCGGGCACGAGCCAAACTCTATCTAATCGACACGTATCCTACTATATTACAGATACACGGGCAAACTAGCCCAAACTTTGCATATAAGGCCGATTCATGTATTCCTTCCATGTATATCCTTCAAGCCCATCTTTAATCGCGGCCCACCTCTGATCCGGTCAAATTCTGGTGATAACACATGCCCCCTGGTTTTGGAAATGACAATTCCAAAATCACTCTTCTTTTTCTTCATCGGGTCATGTCGTGGCGTCTTGCCTCCTTGATTTCATCACCAATCTAAAAAAACCCCTCTTATTAATGAAGGAATGCTTCCATTTAATTTTACCGATAGTCGAAGTCAAACACTCCCCGAAAGAGCCGATGGCATCACATCAGCCTCTACGATAAAACAAGAGTAAGGCCAACCTAATTGCTCCTCCAAACGGTAACCTGCGACCTCCGTCTGAGAAAGCAAACTCAGATCCCCAAATCGCCGCCCAAGCAGCTCCACGAATCTCAGATCTCAACCGCGCCGTCCCAATTCCTCAGCGGCATCAAATGGCGGAATCATCCAACGCCAACGCCATGGTCTCCGGTCTGAAGGTAATCCTCAACCGCCTCCTCGCCATTCGAATCAATGTTAGGAGTAAACAGCAAACACCTGAATTAATGTCCTATTCCGTTATCAATTTTAGGTTTCGTGACATCCTGCCGCCGCACCCTTCTCTCCCAAACTCTATGTGTCTTGGCCCCCGTTCTTCCGAGAGTCCCGCTCACCTAATTTCATGCGAGGCCAATAGAATCCCCTTCGTGAATCGAGAATTGATCCGACTTCTCGGGCCGACCGCTCGCGAGCTCGGCCTAATCCTCCCGAAGGTTGGGTGGCATGGTACGGTAGAGTGTCTAAAACACACTATGCTACCGGGACGCGATAGGGATAGCCGATGCCTTATCATTATCACTATCTCCTCTTGAAAAGAATGAGAACATCCTGAAAACCATCGGCTACTTTTGGTCTGATGCACTGAATTGCTTCATGTTCGGCCATGGCCCCATGACGCCAACTCTGCTGGGACGTGGCCATGATCACAGGCCTGGACATTGCATCCCCAAGCCCCTCTGCCTTTAAACTGCCAAAGGTCCCTTTCACCCTTTCCTCTAAAACAGAGTGTACAAGCTGGGGCGCCTACCTCAGGCGTTATATGAAAACCAAAGGCCCTGTGACAGAAAGAGAGCACACGGCCTTCTTGGCTGGAACACTTCATATTTTGTGGTCCTTCACTTGCCCCAACCAAGAATTACCTTTCCCTGGCCTACGAGCTCGCCAAAGGTACTCACCTTGGCCTCGGAAAACTGCTCCTTGGAGAGGTCTATCGATCTCTTCAACTGATGTCTGTCAAACTGTTCTCTCAGAAGACAGTTAAAACAGGAGGCCCCTGGTGGTTTATTCAGTTATGGGCTCAGCTGTACTTTCAAAACCAGATCCCAAACTTCCCCCCTTTGGCCACCTGCACCTTCCCAGACGCAAATGGGAAGGATATCCGATGCACTAGCTATGGTCAAGCTCTGTACAGTCTCCCAGGCAGCAGGTTGATCCCCAAGGAAGCAGCAGAGTGGTTCAAGATTTTCTTCCAAGGCCTGGACAACCCCCTGTTCTTTCCCTATACTGAATCGGAAAACTTTGAGAATCCAGTCTCCTTCCGATTAGACAGCCTTGCCGATGCCGCTAGCACCCGGCACTTGTACTCTATCATGATCCGTCCTTGCTTTCTCCCAGTTGGTATGAGTACCTCAAACAGGATCATCAAGCCTGGTTATGAGTCTTACCAACCGGTGGTACTAGCCCGGCAGCTTGGACTTGGGCAAGTGCCCCCACACTTCTTTCTCCACCACCTGACAGCAAGCAGAGCTGAACTGCCTGACATTCTTACTGGCCAAAGGTGCTATACCTTCTTTGACGCTCTGGCCATTCCAATTCCTCATAACCTCTCGTTTCACCACCACTACCGATGGTTTCGAGACTTGGTGGTCCATGTGGAAGACCCACGCCTTCAGAAGAGCTCTAGGACCATTGCTGAAGCAACTTGATGCCGACTATGACGTTCCTGCACACCAGGTACCATTCCACATAAATTACTCGCAATGGCTCATGATGATTGTCCGTAACCTGACTCTATTTCTTGGCAGCAACAGGATGGTCCAGAGCCCACGCAAGCCGATGGCTCCCCCTTCAAGTTCCTTCCACCAGCCCCGGTGGTTCTCTTCTGCCAGAGCTCGCCCCCCTTGAAAAAGGTCATAATGCAGAGCCAGCCGATTTCACCGAAATCGGCTCCCAAAGATAAAGCATCTTCGGGGCGTGTTGCCCCCCGAGCCTCAATCCAGGTGAGGAAGGTAGTGAGGAAAGTAGCTGCCAGAAAGACCCTGAAGCGCAAAGCTCCTGTCCAAGCAAGCTTGCATGTAAGCTGACTCGTGCCTCGACCAAATTCATTTGCCTTCCCAGTCTTCCCAGTCTTTTGTAACATGGTTGTACCTCTTCTTACAGACTTCCACTGAAGAGAACTCCAGCGAGGAAGCACAGTCCAGCCCAAGGGACTCCACCCCGGGCGATTCTGGGAGATCCACCACACAGAGCCAGACGGACTCGCCAGCGTCGGCTTCTAGGAAAAGGTCGACTCCCGAGCCTGCTGACCTTCAAGCTCCGATCAAAACAGGGTCACGCATGAAGCGTCGATGCGTCAAAAGGGCTCGCAAAGACCCACGAGTTTCCTCGCCGAGCCGGAGGTTTCAAATGTAATTACTTCAACGAGCTCATATTCCATGCCGTCCCGTCGCTACTTGGATCGGCTCACCATTTCTTTTGCATACTAATGGGACCTCTAGCGGGGACGTTGAAGAGGTACCGATGCCATCCGCCACGCTAGGCCTATCCACCTCGACGAGCGTGGCTGACCAAGTGGCTAACCTGGCCCAGTCCACCGAAAAGCCGATTGTCACAACATCGGCTGCTCTTCCTTCTTTGGGAGAGGTACGCTCCACTCTCTCGGGCCTACCCTTTTTCTTTGTTGTATGCTCATACTGCTCTTGCTCGTCTGTCAGGGTTGTGATCTTTCAAGCTTGCTGACGTTCGATCCCGACTCCATCGAGCCAGCTACTTCCAAAGCAGGTGAAGAGCCAAGCCCTAGCGCGGTCCATGGTCCGCTCCAGCGTCTCAAGGTTTTGCTCTCCTCCTCGGTCGAAACCCTGGTCGAAAACCCCGAGGCAGTCAAGGGCATCCTCGAAGACATCCAGCCCCATCTCCCGGTGACGCTGCAGGTTAAGCTTTGGCCGGCTGTGACTTTGTCGGTTTTCAGGTCAAGGGTGCAGTCGGCTCGTCAAAGAATTATTCTTCGCCACGCCCAGCTTCCGTTGAGAGCCGATATTGCAGACAAGTGTCAACGGCTCAACGAGAAGAAGGCCGCTTTAGACGCCAAAACCGACACTTCTACCAATAGTGCCGAACTCGAGATCCTGCGCAAGGAACTGGAGGACCTTGAAAAGAGGGTCAGGGAGACCAAGCAACTTATCCAAGACAAGGAAACCCTCATTGCTTGCTCTCAAGATGAAGCAAAAGGCCTCACAGACGATCTGAAGACCGATCTGGCTGAAATTCGTGCCTTGAGCAGTCAGCTGGTGACGGGCAGAGACGAGGACGACGAGGCTGAGATCGCCGAGGTGGATCGAATCCGTGCCGACGCCCTTCACACCCTCAACGCTTTTCTTCAGTAGAGCCTCTCTATGTAAACTGATAAATGTTTCTGACAAATGTTTTGTCTGAAGTCGACGGCTGTGCATCGGCTTTTCACATGTACTGATTTTATATATTTTTTTTACTGGCCGATTTTTCTATCGGCCCCTCTATCGGCCCCCAATATTTCACTGCACATGTATCGCATATGTTCATCTGATTAGGTGCCCCCCGAGCCGAATCTGCCAGGTAACTGCGGATATCGGCTCTGTGGTGAGCCAAGGCACTGTATTTGAACGTCGGCTCTGTTAGGACCAATGTTGACTTCTTCCAGCTCATCAGCCGACGTAAACCCGTTGCCCGTTAGATTGACGTTGAACACAGGCAGAGCGTATGGTGAGGATAATTTAGGCTGGAATCGGCCTCCATGTTGATTGAATCGCTCAATGAAGGTTTTGCAATGTTCCTCCATAGATCTTTGGGGAGTGCTGGAGCCGATCGCGTGGAACGGCTTCCTCCTTGTCCTCGTTATGAGAGCAGCTGCCCTCGTCTCCGTCCTTACCAGAGTGGTGCCCAGGTCCTACCATGTTGATGTTGAACGAGAATCCTGGCTGGCACCCTCCAGGGTAAGTGCACTCCACCATGTTAACGGCGGGGAAGGGGTGTGTGTCGACCTTCATGGCGTACTGGCTGAAAATTAGACGCCCTTGTTCTATCGCCATTTGGACCTGCTCGACGCCACACCCTGCGGTCGTTGGTGGCATGGGTGAACGTGTTATGCCACTTGCAGTATGGCTTTCCGTTCAGCTCTCCGAGCCGTGGGGATCTTGTGGCCTTCGGGTACCTTTAGCTGCTTCTCCTTAAGTAAGAGGTCGAAAATCTGTTCAGCTTTGGTAACGTCGAAGTCAAACCCTCTTGGAGGACCTTGTGGCTTAACCCACTTGCAGGACACGGGGCTTGCCCCCCGAGTCCATTCAGCCACTGCTACCTCTTGATCTCCCGCAGAGCCTTCGTCTTCATCTGCCTCAACCAGGACCACCGCACGCTTGAATTTATCCTGGTATACATCTGGGTGGCGCTGTTCATATACTGACAGCTTCTGCACCATGTGCGCCAGTGAAGGGTAGTCTGCTTGGGAGGCCACGTCCTTGATCGGTGATGCGAGACCCACCACCGCCAACTCGATCGCTTCTTTTTCGGTCACACGAGCCGAATAGCATCGGTTCCTAACGGTCCCGAAGCGCCGGACGTATTCCGACACCGTTTCTCCGCGCTTCGTCGTACTTGTGCTAGATCGGCAATGCCAGCCTCGGAAGCCTCCGAGTGATACCGCATGTGGAACTACTCTTCCAACCGCTTCCACGTCCGGATTGAGTCCGGTGTCGGCGATGTGTACCACCCGAAAGCCGATCCCGTGAGGGATCGTGCGAAGAACCTCACACGCAGCTCATCCGATGCTGAGATCGTGCCCAGCTGTGCCAAATATCGGCTCACATGCTCGATGGAGCTGGAACCATCCGATCCATTAAACTTGGAGAAATCAGGGAGCCGATATTTGGGTGGTAGCGGGATCAACTCGTACTCGTTGGGGTACGGCTTGGAATAGCCGATTGTCCTCCTTTTCGGCACCATGCCGAACTGGTCTTTTAAGATGGTACTAATCTGATCCGCGGTGCTGGCTGCATGAGTGGAACTCTGAAGATTCGCCGGAGTGGCATACTTAGCCAGCCATGCTTGCTTTTCCAGCTCTGAGCCAACTGCAAGAGCTGAGCTCTGGAGGTTTGTCGGAGTGGCATACTTAGCTAGCCACATCTGCTTCTCAAGATCTGTTCCCGAAGTTCCTCCTGCTGTTCCAGAAGTCCCTGCTGTTGCAGTCTGGTTCGTGAGCGCCCAGTTACTGCAGTCTGGCACGTATGTGCACGTGTATCCGTGAGGGATCTCCTTAGGCGCCTCATGCAAGAACTGGTAGTCACTAGGGTCACCACCGATCTTGTAGACGACGTATGCCGGTGAATTCGGCACTTCGGTGCTGCCAACGCGAATGCCAGCGGTGGACGGGACTCGGAGTGGCATCTCTCCTTGGTGAGTCCCTAGAGCTGGTCCCGACGGAGAGTACCGATGCCTCATGATTTCCTGGATCACCCGAAGAGCGACACGCTCCAAAGTGTTCACCGGGCTCTCGGAATGGCGGTGTAGCGAATGAGCTACCATGAAGTTAATCTCCCGACGCAGAGACTCGGTGCGTTCTTCGACGGGGCGGACATGTCCACTCCATCGAGCGCGCTTCAGGTGAGAACCCTTTCCACCCGATGCCATGTGAGCGGGTTCTCGCGAAAAGAGCCGATGAGGTCGGCTTCGAGGATCGCTTTGACCTCGTCATACTTCTTCTTGAGCTCGTCGGTCAGATCCTCGTACGTGACTGGAGTGCCTTCCGCCATCTCAGATGTAGATCGCGATGCGGTTGATGTCGAAGACTGTCCCACTGGGCGTGCCAGAATGTGTTGCGGTCAGAAACCCACCGGCGAGCAGCGACGGGCAACACGGTAGAGCCGGGAGGCTCCCAGGACTGCGGCTGGCCCTGGTCCCTCCGAGCGACGGCCCGCGAGGACTCCGGCACGCACGTCCGATGCTGGTGCAAGGGCGTGCCACCTGACCTATACCTGGTCAGGAAGGTATTGGATTGTGCCTCGCTTAGTTTCCTGCATGGCATACACATAAACATTAAATACGAGCCTCGATCGGCTCTCAGGTTGTCCTGTGATTCGGCTCAAGGAGCCGATCCACCCATGATTCGTACGAGGTGTACGATCAGATGGTGGTCCTGCTTGATCAAAATAAAGCTAAAACGACCTACTACGATTTAGGGTTTTCACCGCATAATCGGAACATCCTACTCGTGATTGAGCCTGGCGGCCACGCACGGTGATCGTAAACCGACCCTAGACAAGGCCTAAAAACCAACACGAAGTTGATCCCCGGAACATCCTGTCTAGGGCTAGCAAACTACACCCTACGCGCCACTCGGATCCTTCAACCCGTTTGTAAGGCCTAACTATGCAGATATTAAACTAATCCTTGAAGAACAAGGAGCAATCATAACGGATCGGATCTACTAAATAATGAACAAGCGGGGTGCCGCCCTTACACCTAAGACAGGTGTAAGGGCGGCTAGATGTCTAAGGGTTGCACGACGACAGCATATGATACGATGAACAATGCTAACCCTAACACATCTATGATAACTACGTTGCTCGCCATCAACAAGGCTTTAGCACGAGCAACGCATGAACAACGAATAAACGTGTACTGCCTAGATCGCAGGATGCGATCTAGGCAGCATGATGCTTACCCGGAAGAAAACCCTCGAGACAAGGGAGTTGGCGATGCGCCTAGATTGGTTTGTGGTGAACGTGATTGTTGTTTAAAAGAATGGACCGGGGTCCACAGTTCACTAGAGGTGTCTCTCCCATAAGATAAAAGCATGTTGGGTGAACAAATTACAGTCGGGCAATTGACAAATAGAGAGAGCATAACAATGCACATACATGTCATGATAACTATAGTGAGATTTAATTGGGCATTACGACAAAGTACATAGACCGCCATCCAACTGCATCTATGCCTAAAAAGTCCACCTTCAGGTTATCGTCCGAACCCCTTCCGAGTATTAAGTTGCTAAGCAACGAGACAATTGCATTAAGTATGGTGCGTAATGTAATCAACAACTACATCCTCGGACATAGCGCCAATGTTTTATCCCTAGTGGCAACAGACACAGCACAACCTTAGAACTTTCTGTCACTCGTCCCGTGTGTCAATGCGGGCATGAACCCACTATCGAGCATAAATACTCCCTCTTGGAGTTAAAAGCAAAAACTTGGCCGAGCCTCTACTAGTAACGGAGAGCATGCAAGATCATAAACAACACATATGTAATAACTTGATAATTAACATAACATGGTATTCTCTATCCATCGGATCCCGACAAACACAACATAGAGTATTACGGATAGATGATCTTGATCATGTTAGGCAGCTCACAAGATCCAACAATGAAGCACAATGAGGAGAAGACAACCATCTAGCTACTGCTATGGACCCATAGTCCAGGGGTGAACTACTCACTCATCACTCCGGAGGCGACCATGGCGGTGTAGAGTCCTCCGGGAGATGAATCCCCTCTCCGGCAGGGTGCCGGAGGAGATCTCCAGAATCCCCCGAGATGGGATCGTCGGCGGCGGCGTCTCAGTAAGGTTTTCCGTATCGTAGTTTTTCGCCTCAGGGGTTTCGCGACGAAGGCTTTAAGTAGGCGGAAGGGCGGAGTCGGAGGGCTAACGAGGGGCCCACACCACAGGGCGGCGCGGGCCCCCCCTTGGCCGCGCCGCCATGTGGTTTGGCCACCTCGTGGCCCCACTTCGTATGCTCTTCGGTCTTCGGAAGGTTCGTGGCGAAATAGGCCCCCGGGTCTTCGTTTCGTCCAATTCCGAAAATATTTCGTTACTAGGATTTCGAAACCAAAAACGCAGAAAACGAGCAACGGCACTTCGGCATCTTGTTAATAGGTTAGTTCCGGAAAATGCACGAATATGACATAAAGTGTGCATAAAACATGTAGGTATCATCAATAATATGGCATAGAACATAAGAAATTATCGATACGTCGGAGACGTATCAGGAACCCCAAACTACTCGTTGATGTTAACGTAGAAACCACCTTCGGCTGTAGAAACTTCATCTGAAACAAAAGCATGCAAAGCTAAGTACAGGGACTCAGTAAGATTTAGTACAACCTTTTAGCAAAGCTGGTATGCGGGCTTTCGGTAGATCTTCTTTTGCGTAAAGCCAATTTTCCTTTGTAAGATAAGAGAAAAGAGAAGCTCAACTACTCAGAACCTTTAAAAAGGGGATAAGAGAGCGACATCTCTATCTCTATTGATCATCATGTTGTATCCACCAATCTTCATCATCTCGAACCACTATCCTCGGATCACCCCCTCAACACCCGGAGAAGGTATCCGTAAACACACATTGGTTGTCAAGTTTTACGCCAGTCCGAAGACCGGAGTAGAAGCGCAACAACTAAGCATGGCTTAGCATAAAGAGATAAAGGCTCTAGCGACGCACACATGCCAAACCTAGGTATGCTAGGAGTAGTGGATCGGGGTATTGAGGCTACAAATGTAGGACATGCAACAAATAGGGTAACTCTACCTATCGATAAAAGACAGTAGAATCGCATGCAATATGAAGTAACCAGAATGAAAGCATTTGTAAAACTTCTATGAACCAGGCTAGGGCTTGCCTTTTTCCCTGACAAACCAATATGGATCTTCGAGGATCCCATGCTTGACTTGTTCGCTGAGGGACAATTATTGATCTGTGTCGTTGTCGATCTTCATCGTCTCGGGCACGTGCTCTATCGACCGTAATGAGGCAAACACCAGAAAGGGTAAAACAACAATCAACACATGGCATCGATGCAATGCGCATACAAAAATGATGATATGATGTGTTAAATATATTGAATTAATCCTAAGACATGATCATCAATTTAACTAGGGTTCGACGTGACTAGGGTTAGCAGTTACGGAACCTCTGTTGCGGTCAGAAACCCACCGGCGAGCAGCGACAGGCAACACGGTAGAGCCGGGAGGCTCCCAGGACTGCGGCTGGCCCTGGTCCCTCCGAGCGACGGCCCGCAAAGACTCGGCACGCACGTCCGATGCTTGGTGCAGGGCGTGCCACCTGACCTATACCTGGTCAGGAAGGTGTTGGATTGTGCCTCGCTTAGTTTCCTGCATGGCATACACGTAAACATTAAATACAAGCCTCGATCGGCTCTCAGGTTGTCCTGTGAATCGGCTCAAGGAGCCGATCCACCCATGATTCGTACGAGGTGTACGATCAGATGGTGGTCCTGCTTGATCAAAATAAAGCTAAAACGACCTACTACGATTTAGGGTTTTCACCGCATAATCGGAACATCCTACTCGTGATTGAGCCTGGTGGCCACGCACGGTGATCGTAAACCGACCCTAGACAAGGCCTAAAAACCAACACGAAGTTGATCCCGGAACATCCTCGTCTAGGGCTAGCAAACTACACCCTACGCGCCATCTGGATCCTTCAACCCGTTTGTAAGGCCTAACTATGCAGATATTAAACTAATCCTTGAAGAACAAGGAGCAATCATAACGGATCGGATCTACTAAATAATGAACAAGCGGGGTGCCGCCCTTACACCTAAGACAGGTGTAAGGGAGGCTAGATGTCTAAGGGTTGCACGATGACAGCATATGATACGATGAACAATGCTAACCCTAACACATCTATGATAACTACGTTGCTCGCCATCAACAAGGCTTCAGCACGAGCAACGCATGAACAACGAATAAACGTGTACTGCCTAGAACGCAGGATGCGATCTAGGTAGCATGATGCTTACCCGGAAGAAAACCCTCGAGACAAGGGAGTTAGCGATGCGCCTAGATTGGTTTGTGGTGAACGTGATTGTTGTTTATTTCATAAACCCTAGATACATATTTATAGTCCGTAGACTTTCTAACGTGGGAAACCGGGCACGAGCCAAACTCTATCTAATCGACACGTATCCTACTATATTACAGATACACGGGCAAACTAGCCCAAACTTTGCATATAAGGCCGATTCATGTATTCTTTCCATGTATATCCTTCAAGCCCATCTTTAATCGCGGCCCACCTCTGATCCGGTCAAATTCTGGTGATAACAACCTCAGAGGGGTACAATTAGTTCTTCTAAAACAACTAGGTTTTAAAGTTGTTTAACAATACATGCTTTTGATACTGAAGTGTAGATCCCATTTTTCTGAAGATTTTGATATATTATACATATTTTCTGATTTAAAATGAATAAGTTATGAATTTCACAAGATTTATTCATTTTAAATCATTTATGAAAATCCCGGAAAATAATAAAACTCTGACAGACATGGGCCCACATGTCATAGATTTATTCTTTTCTTAAATGTTTTTGAAATTAATAAAAAATTGATAGAGGGCCCCACCTATCAATACATTTTCATTTACAGAAAATAAAAGAAAAATAGAAGGAAAAACAGGGGCGGGTCCCACCGTGGTCAACGCCGGTGGTCAACTCCGGCGGACAACACCGGTGACCACACAGAGACGGCGCTAGAGCACGCCCCTGTATGCGCGGAGCGGCGCATTCAACGCGCGGGACCATGACGAGGCGGGCTGTGGCGGTGCCGCGACCATTTGGTCGCCGGAGCGTGGCCGGCGACCATGTCCGACGGCGGGGGCCGCAGGTGCTCGTGGCGGCAACGAACCAGAGGGAGAGAGGAACAGCGGAGGGGCTCGGGAGGATGCCCAGCTCACCAGCAACGTGGGGAGGTGGTCGGCGAGGTCGGGGGAGCCCTGTGCCGCCGGCATCGAGCCAATTACCGGCGGCCGGAGCTCGGGAAGAAACGGTTAAATCGGCTGATTCCTAGCTTCCCGGAAGGCGCGCGTCTACGGAGAGGCTCAACTCGGCGAGGCGGAGCTCCAGGGACCCTCGCCGGAGCTCGGGGATGCGTGTAGCCATGATAATTTGAGGAGGCCGGCGTCTAGGGTTTCGGGGGTGGAGACAGAGAGAGCGAGGGAAAGGGGGATTGGGTGGCCTATGGTTTCTCCTCGCGGCGGCAGGGGGTCTTGTAGGCGTCGGCGGTAGGCGGCGTGCACCGCAGCGCACATCGGCCATCGGGCAGCCGGCAAGCTGCTAGGCAGCAGCTTGGAGGCGCGGGTACGATGACATTTTTGCCAAAAACCCCCTGGGGAAATTCTGGGCTTCGCTGGGCCACTTGGGCGGCGGGTGGGTTGGCCTGCTGGGCTGCACAGGGTGGAGAGAGGAGGGAGAGGGATTGGGGTGCTGGCCCAAGAGAGAGAGAGGAGAGGGTTTCTCCCTCTATTTCCATTTTCCGTTTTTTATTTATCTTTTCAAAAATCCAATTTCAAATCTGTTTGTTTGGATGGAGTTTGAAACTCGAATTTTTGTAGAGAATTTAGTAACCACACATGACATATGGTATGACAACAAGACCGTGAGTTATTTTATAAAATCCTGAGAGATTTTGAGGCAGATGAAATACAGAAGAAATTTGCATAACAATTAGGGTTTTGAACTATTATTCCTTTATGCAATTATCTTAGAAAAACATGATGCAAATGATGCACAAACAAATTCCTAATTAGGGTTTTGCTAAGCAGGGATGTTACAACTCTATCCCCGTTACAAGAATCTCGTCCCCGAGATTCCTAAGGTAAGAAAAGAGAAGAAATCACGGATTAGACCGATCTTCAACGAGCTTGTCGATACCATGACGATCTTCCTTGTTGAAGAGGTTGATCCACGACATCATGAAGAGTTTGACCCACCACACCAAGAAGAAGTGTTCATATTGCTTTCTTCACTCTAAAGGTAAGAGGGAATAACTCTGGATGGTGGATCTTTAAAAGATCGAGTATCTCATGGTCAACTCGTGGAAGGAGTGTTGAAAAACAACTCTTGAGCTAACAAACATGAAACACGTCAGGGTAATGGAGAAGACTAAAGAAGTTTCAACTTTTGGTAGGCAATTGCTCCACGCTTGACAAGAATACAAAGAAACAAGATAGCGTAGAGTTAAATTGACTTTAATACCATAGCAAGGCACTCTTAGAGAGGGCGACTTGTAGAAGAACAAATGATTACCAACCAGAGCAACTTTGGATTTGTGGTGACCCAGCATACCACTGCATGGTGTAGTATGCAAGTCTGATATAACACCAATGAAACACCGTTCCACTAGTATTATATCGCTCAGAGTGGTACAACAGAAACATATGCGGGTCCAAGGTATGTCTATAGAATTACAACATTGACTTTGTTACATAAGATCATCACAGCCTCCTACTTTACAATGAGGTAAAACTGCAAATAAACTCCAGAAGAACGACTCGTGGTCTAATCTTATCACGAACTCTATTTGTAGAGTATTTGACTAGCTATAGAGGCTATGAATAGATTCTAGCTAATTAGGAGCTAGGTATAGGAAGCTAGTTCCCTTCTATGGCTAAACTAGATTTTCTCCTTGTTGGATGTGTAACTGACTCCTCTGATAGGGTCCCGTCTCTTGAAGTAGTTGTTGACTCCTCGGTCTTCGAGTTGCACCGTAGATCCTCCTTCGATGCCTCCATATCTAAGCGAGGATTTAAGAGTGGGATGAGTACGAGCGTACTCAACAAGTTCATTATAGGAAAGAGGTGTTTAATGCACTAGCTACAGCATTAGACCGAAAGTCTAATACCAATGCAGGTTTTCATAACCATTTCTTCAAAAGGTTGCTTTTATTCGGAAGAACTATGTCCGTCAGCCTTCACCGGTTTACTAGAACTTCATGGAGCTCCTTTCCGGCCGCGTTCGCAGCTCCATATCCCGGAACAGGGAGTGACAGGTCACGGTTCTTTACACTCGCAGAGGTGTGTTGCTTTACCCATAAGAGATCTTAACCTTGGTGCCAACCGAGCCGCGAGCTCGTCCACACTTCCTTTGGTGTGAGGCCCGGTATAAGGTCTAGCCAATCATGTTCCTCCGCTACCTCGAACACCCACCCTTTGTTGCATACCCCGACCCTGGGTCCTCGTCGGTCCCATTATTCCCGTAATTTCAGGGTGGACCCCGACCACGACAACAGCTTGGGACTCGTTAACCAAACTCCTTCGCCGGTAGCTGCAACCCATCATAGACCACATTACCGTGGGGAATTAGAAGGGGATCCCCACCCTCAAGTTGTTCCGCAAGCAAGAATCGCTACGGTAAGCAACAGCTATACCGTGGGGAATTAGAAGGGGCTCCCCACCCTCAAGTTACTCCGCAAGACACAACTGCTACGGTAAGCGCATCCGTTGATGAACGAGAGGTGGAAACACTTTTGACTACTCCGTCCCACTCCGGATCTTATGGTTAACACGGGTATTACGGCACAAGAATCACTCGGCGACATTTGTTGTTTAATCCTAGATGGATATAAACCCGTGCAATGGAACCTCCACCATATCAACACAATCCATGGTTCCATTGCCCACCACATAGTCATATTCATAGTTATGAAAGTAGTGGTTTTGGTTTTTATGCAATAGTGATAACCATAATACTTTGCAAGTAATTTGATAGAAATACTCAAATGACATGAGCAAGCGATGAACTTGCCTTTCTTGGCTGCAAGATTATGCAGACAAGGTCTTCGATGCGTAATAACTCCAAATTCTGAAATAGCATCATCGTCCGGTAAGGACGATGTTTAGAAGATTGGCAAGGATGCAATAATGCATAAGAATGAGATGCAATCGCTCTAAGCGTGACCTAACCCCGATGATTTAGGATCAGTGAGTTGTAATGATTGGTTTAGGTTGTGTTGCACTTTTAGAGTGATTCACATACAAAGTTCTTATTCAGGCGTGATTACTTGGTATTATAACAGGTAGTTAATAGGGCACAGTAATTAATTGAGCACATAAAGAATGATAATTGGCGTAATGTTAATAAGTAAAGAACAGTGGTTAGTTTTGACACAATATGGCATGGTGAATGATTAATTATCATATACTTCAAAAGAATAACTTTTGAAGAACATGTTCTTTGATAAAGAACAAGTATGATAATTAGGGTTGTGGTTTGCTATAATTTATTCTAGTTCCAAGTAGTTCTCGGAATAAGTATAAGATGGATCACAACATAGTTGGATTCATCGACACCTAGGGCTTGTAAGGTTAAGTTAAGTCTAGGCATCCTAAGCAATTCATTATACATGGTTGTTGTCAAGGTTAGTTTATCTTGCTAATGATAGCTGGCTAGGGTTTATAGGTCCTTGTAAGCAGGGTTGGTGATGATTCCTTATTTTCTTCAAAGGAATAACTTTTGAAGAACATACTTCTTAAATAATAAGAAGTATAACAATTAGGGTTGAGGTTGTCTAAGTTTGCTATTGGATCTACTAAGTAAGGAATGGTGGTTTCCTAAATAAGATGTTTAATAATTATCTCACACTAATAGGGTTTCGTGTGTATGGGATGTGATGTCAATATTAGCATGGTTGCTATTGGAGTTCATCACAATGGTGTGATGCTAAATCGGGATAAATAAGGATGATGGTTTTGGTAATAGGATCTAGGGTTTACACTTGATTGATCCTAATTGGTCAACCATGTTGGATAGGGATGCATATATGGAATACCAAATGATTGATAAAAGAGCTCCTACATTTGATGTGGACATAACCAGTGTTTAATTGCTAACTATGGTTTTGTGGATCAGAAGTAAGTACATGATCACATATTCTAACCTAGGTTTAGGTTTAGAAGCAATTTAGGTTTCACATGTAATAATGGAACTAGGGTTTGTGCATAATTGAGCTAGGGTTTTAGGGTTCCACATAAAATTATGAGGTTATCAAATTGGTTTAAAAATGGAACTAGGGTTTCCTAATTACCCTGTAATTATTGGATTAATAACTTCATGTTAAAGTTGAAGTTATAATAACTTTGAAATAAAATTAATATTCACTTTGGCTTTTTATTATTTTTAAATAATTTACTAATTAGAGTAATTATTAATTAGGGTTTAAATTTCCCTAATAATGATTTAATAGGATTGCAAATAAAGAAAATTAGTTTTCATGTTTTCTTTATTTGCTTACTGGTTTTATTTAATTTATAAACGGTTTCTTAATTTCTGAATTTTTAATGGTATTTAGAATTTAAAATTAAAGGCTTAAATAATAAGTATTAAATAATTAATTTTTTTTTTATTAAAAATAAAAATTTCATTTTATATTTTTATTAGATAGAGTTTTCTTTTCTAAGAATTTTAGTATCACAATTATATTTTTCTGACCTTTTATGAATTTTCAACAATTATTTGAAGTTGCAGTAACTATTCAATTTAAATTTAAAACAGAAATCTACTAAACCTACCCGGACAGAGCTACCCACAGTCATAGACAGGTGGGGTCTGTCCACCTCACCCGCCACGTGGGATTTGACCGAGTCAAAATCACCACGTGGAGAGGAGGTCTCTGGCCGGCGGGAACTGGCGATGGTCGCCGGCGCTAGGGCGTTCCCGCGCCCGCGTGGAGGCTCTGGTTGGATGCGCGGCGCCATAGCGAACCTAAGGGTGGCGGCGCCCCCACCTATTGGTCACCGGAGTAACTCCGGCGAGCACGAACAACGGCGGCGGACACGGGTTCACGACGCGGCGACTCTACGGCGAGCTAGTAAGCGATGCGAGCATGCCATTCGGTAGAGGAGCTCACCGTGGTTCCGACGAGCGTGTCGGCGAGACTTGGGGTGGCCTAAATCGACGGCAGACGTCGGCGTCTGTGGGTGACCGGCGGAGAAACGGCGATCCGATTCGTCGGTTGTAGGGCTTCCCGGCAAGCACGCGTCGACGAGGGGGTTGCTGGTGACGAGACGAAGCTCCAGGACTTCACGGCGGTGCTCGAGGTGGTCCTAATCGGCGGCGACGAAAATCGGCTGGGCGGCTAGGTTTTACGTCTGGGAAGGAATGGAGCAGAGGAGGAAGAAATCCGGGGGCTAGGGTTCGTCGCGGACCTTTATATGGCGCCAGGACGCGCCCTGTCACGAGGTGGAGCAAGGAGAGGCTGCCAGCGCCGAGGAGAAGACGGACACGCCGTCGTGCTGTCCTCCATGCGCGTTGGAGAGGATGAGGACGAGCTCCTCTCCTCTGTTTTTGACGAAGGGGTACCTCGGGCCTGGCTGGGCCGTGCTGGGCTGGGTTTGGTTGGGCTGCTGGTGGGCTGTTGCGGCCAGATGAGACCAGGTAATGCTTTTCTCCCCCTTTTCTTTTTCTGTTTTTTAATTTTCTATTTTCTTTTTGTATTTGCCTAATTTGAATTCATATTTGAATTCTGTTATTATTTTGCAGGTGCCTCAATTATGTTAATTTACTTAATGTCTGGTGCAATGACTATTACACCATTCTCCCAATTGAAGAAAACATCTTATAGTTGCTTAATAATTCACATATGTGGGCTTATTCAATATAGCAATTAAACATGAGTTTATATTTTAATTTTCTTTTTCTTATGAATCAATCCTGTTTGGAATGATTAATGTTGATACTTTCAACTCAAAGTAATTCAGCAGGTTGAATTAGATCTTGGCTTCCATTTGGGAAATGATCACTTGCATGTTATTTTATGTGTACCTTTATGTGTTATGAATTGGGAATTCTAATAGGGCTCCTTCAAGTTTTAGTACTATTATTATAGTTCAATGTCACCTTAACTTATCTAGAGTATGTACTACCCACATTATGGTTGGGTCTTGGTTATAAAAATAAGTGGTTGAGAACCACACATGGTTTAACTAAAGGTTTTAAACTAGGTTTATCTTATGCTCCATAATTAAGTATAGGTTTTAACTAGTGAACAATTCTAGGGTTCTCATCACATTTTCCTAATGGCAATTGATTTGAATCTCACTTAGGGCCTAGCTTTATATTATGATCTCCATAATGATACATAAACTAAGGTTGAGATTTAATTCTAGGTTGTAGAGATGAGATGACACCATATTGCATGTGCTAGGGTTAATCTCCCCTAATCATGGTAATCTGGTTACTTGCTTCATATTTTATGTGCTTCTCTTATTACTAAGGATTTAGAAATTGGTTTTACCTTCTACCAATTAACTTCTATTATTATCCTCAATTAATCATTAAAGTAACTATAATGGTTATAGTTCTTTTTATAGTTAACTTTGGTCATATGGATTAATGGTTTCTCACCATGCAAATTATGGAGTTTCACTCTAAGGTTTTCTTAGGTACTTTATTTGAGGAATAAATGGAATATAGATGTGATAGAATTGTACTTATGATCACCAAGTGATTCACAAGTTAAAGTTAGGATATAAGCCTATGGTTGCTTACTAGCTACCTCTCTATGATTTCATGTGGTGAATGAGATCTACTTATCCTATTAGAGTTTATCCTCAATACCCCAAGAACATGGTCAGGGATTAGGCATGATCAACTTGTTCTTGATATATCTACCTCAAGCTCTTAGGGTTTATGATCATCACTCAATTTATAATGACCAAGGTTTGGCTTCCTAAGGTATGTCTCATGGATATGGCCTTATTTCATTTGGTAGTTGGATATCTCACCACACCAGGATGAAATGGTTCATCCCCTATTTGTTTAGTTCAAAGGTTGTCATCTATTCTAAAATTAGGTGAAGCTAGGATTAGTATGAATGGTCTCACTCCTTTGGGAAGGACTTCAATAATACTCTAAGGTTTCTCTTGAAAATGATGTTGTGATCATATGGATATTTATCTTCAAGGTTTTTTCATTGCTTCTCTAAGAATTAATAGGACTCTCACCTCTCTAAGTTTGATGCTTAATAATTTGTATTAGAGAAATGTATTTCTAGGGTTGATCTCCTTGTTATGTTTCCAAGACTAGAGTAGAATGAATACCATGAGGTTCAGTGGTAGGATCAAGGATTTGTTTAAGACATGGAAAAGATAAGGGAAGAATGGTTTCTCCATTTATTGTTACTTGATTTCCAAATAAATGTATGTTCATATGTTATGGTAAGGATTACCATATTATGATCTGTTATAAGATCAAGTAGTTGATCATTGAGTAAAGTGTTGCTGTGTTGATTATTAGTTCCATTTGATCTAACCCCTTTAGATCAAATCATCTCTACCCAAACAAAGTTTTAAACAAGGTCACATTGAGGTTTATAGCGCTTGACTTGATGAGCTACTTCAATTCCACCAAGGTCAAGTGAAACTTCGACTATCGTGGATCATGTTTTACTTTAAAGCGCGAAAATTCCCGGATTTTCTATGCATGAATGCAATGCACACATCTGTTTCCTCTATTTTTGTAACCCCATTACCTGGGATATTACAGTCTCTACCCCTTAAACTAAACTTCGTCCTCGAAGTTTGATCTCTCTCACATTTCCGAAGTGTGGATCTGACTTGTGCGGACTACGACTTTTCTCGAACTCCGTGGTGATCGTACTGGAGATAAATGAATACTTCCCTTGTCCAGATTCTTCCTGGAATCCATTAGTGTCTGTCTCTGAACATTAGTTTCTTTTTCCAGTTCTATGATTTTTCTCTGGAATCTATTAATACCTGTCTCTGAACCATGGTTCTTACTTGGGTTCATTGATTTCTTCCAACTCTATAAGCTTGTTTCCTTTCTCATTGAAGATTCAAGGATTGGGACTTCTTCTTGTTCTGACAGTCTTGATTGAGGACTAATTGGATAACATTCTCCTATTTGGTAAATAGGTCTTTGTCTTCCCTTACTACCAAAATTGCAGTAATAGTGCTTAATAAGGTACTAACCATGGAAATGGTCCTAATGTTTATTTCTCTAAGACTGGATTAGACTCATTTAGTTTATCCAATCATGGTTTATTGTTGATACCTATAACTGTTTTGGTTTCTTTAGGTTCCATGAAAGGAATCTTTCAATTAGACTTTAGTTCTGGTATGGTCAATCTACTTCAGTCTTTGGCCTTCTTGAGCTGTATTTGGTCTATGGTATTTTCTTCGTCCAACTTCTTTATTTTCGACTTACTTGAGCTTTCGTACTTCTGAGTAAATACTACTCACTTTCTCAAGTTATAGTCCACTTCTTACGTCCTCGAGGTATGAACCTCGGCTTCTGGTCTGACCTTCTTCTGAAGGTATTGTTCAACAATCTTATGAAAATAAGATCGAACTTCCTCTCAGTTCAGACCTTTTTCTTCTATCTTACTCAAAGTATTGAGTCATTGTACTTCCAACTCAATCCTTACTCTACCCCTTAGAGTGTTCTTATGTTCTTCAACTCCTTTTTCTTCCAACCATTGGGTTTATGGTTAGAATATTGGTCTGGTTCTAGCTTATGGTTGTACTTCTTCTAAGGTCTCACGAAGAATGTTTGTGGTGTATCCACTCAATTGTGGACATCCAATGTGAATCCTTCGACTAAATGATTATAGATCTAGCTATTTGGCTGGCAAGATTTTTATTTGTTCACAAACTTTTGTTACAACTAATTAAATCGTGGGCTATTAGTAATACCAACTGATACCAGCTGTGGTTATTATACCAACTGTGGCTATTTGATATTAAAAATGGATTCTATTATAGGTTCTGATCAACTGAACGAGACATCTTCTACTTTATCTCGCAGTATTGATATTATACCAATTGTGGTCTTCTGATATCAACTATGGTCTTCTTATGTCTGCTATAGTTTCCTAAATCATCTTCTTTCATTCAGGGTTTATTTTGCAGAAAAAACCACTAGCTGACACTATGAATATAGTATCCTAAGTGATTTCCCATGCATTCCCTCTTCCATAATGATGATGGTTCTACTTCTACTTCTCCATAGTCATCATATTTCTTACCTCATGCTTCTTATGTACAAAAGTACTCCTCTGTTGAGGTAAAGCATGAGTTTTGATTGATCCTTTATTTAGAGTATTGCGGTTACTTCCCACAACTTTACTTCCTTTTTCTGATGAACCTTCATCTTGTCTTCAGAATCTTCAGAATTCGTCACTTCCTCACACGTATACCATTAACCTCTAGATCTATAACATCAAGTAAAAACTTGATATTGCAACATGCATTTGCATATCAAAGTCAAACTTCATGTATGGATCTAGTCAAACAATGAAAATCCAATAAAATCCAAGAAGATTCAGCTTTGTGCATATAATACACACCATCATAGGCCTGAATATCATAGTTGAGTAAGACATCTCTAAACATCAGGCTGAGATGTGTAGTATATAACACCACATAACATAGGTTTATATCGTGTTACTTAGCACAAATAGGTGGATTTCTATTAATTGTATCAACATTTATCTTAATTGCACAATTGCAACGAGATAAACTTGATACAAAGTGGTCTAGGATAGTTTGTGGTTAACCTAATTTTCTTTGGAAGTACTGACAAATAGTATACCATATATTCGTGCTATTGAGGACTACTTCCTAAGATATAATTAGTTCTACCATGTCTACTCTGAATACCTATCTATTAGGTTATAGCTCCTATACTTCCAAGTGTTTCTTTCATAAGACTATGGTCATGATGTGCCTGGCACACTTCCCATATTTTTGGAACACAATTCTTGCTTTGTTGTTGAAGACCTGACTTCTTATTGTTCTCCTCCTAAATGTTTATGATGTTCTATTCCATCACATAATGATTCTCAGATGAATCATATATGATTACTACCTCTACTCTGTAAATAGACATGTTTTATCTCTATCTCTCTTCCTTATATCCCATGATTGACTCATCATGGTCTATTCTACCTTATATAATTCATATTTATCACTTACTATCAGTTGTTTCACAAGTCTAGATAAATTTACTTATTCATTACTTATATGGTCTACATTTTCTATTAGGATATCTTAATTATCTTCATCAATTGATATAACTCCTATTACCAGTCCGTATAACTCTTACTTAATCATATCATATGTTGGTACACATCTTCCAATAGGATATCTTCCTTATGGTTGTATCCTCTCTTTGGACTACCATGTATTGTATACCAACTGGGGTCTACTCATTTATTGTTTTAAGGACTTAATGGTGTACTATATGTTTGGGATTAGTTAACTAACTTTACTTAGGAAAGATAGGTAAAAAGGTTGACTTAAGTGTGTCAGGATTATTCTCAAGTGAATATCCATCTCAAGTCATAAGGATATTTGGTTTAACTAAGACAACTTCCTATAGACACTACCAATCCTATAGGTCTCCTTTAAAGGGTTTTAATCCTAAGGTCAAAGCATTTGCTCGATACCAATCGTGGTGACCCAAGCATACCACCGCATGGTGTAGTATGCAAGTCCGATATAACACCAATGAAACACCGTTCCACTAGTATTATATCGCTCGCAGTGGTACAACGAAACATATGCGGGTCCAAGGTATGTCTATAGAATTACAACATTGACTTTGTTACATAAGATCATCACAGACCTCCTACTTTACAATGAGGTAAAACCGCAAATAAACTCCAGAAGAACGACTCGTGGTCTAATCTTATCACGAACTCTATTTGTAGAGTATTTGACTAGCTATAGAGGCTATGAATAGATTCTAGCTAATTAGGAGCTAGGTATAGGAAGCTAGTTCCCTTCTATGGCTAAACTAGATTTTCTCCTTGTTGGATGTGTAACTGACTCCTCTGATAGGGTCCTGTCTCTTGAAGTAGTTGTTGACTCCTCGGTCTTCGAGTTGCACTGTAGATCCTCCTTCGATGCCTCCATATCTAAGCAGGGGATTTAAGAGTGGGATGAGTACGAGCGTACTCAACAAGTTCATTATAGGAAAGAGGTGTTTAATGCACTAGCTACGGCATTAGACCAGAAAGTCTAATACCAATGCAGGTTTTCATAACCATTTCTTCAAAAGGTTGCTTTTATTCAGAAGAACTATGTCCGTCAGCCTTCACCGGTTTACTAGAACTTCATGGAGCTCCTTTCCGGCCGCGTTCGCAGTTCCATATCCCGAACAGGGAGTGACAGGTCACGGTTCTTTACACTCGCAGAGGTGTGTTGCTTTACCCATAAGAGATCTTAACCTTGGTGCCAACCGAGCCGCGAGCTCGTCCACACTTCCTTTGGTGTGAGGCCCGGTATAAGGTCTAGCCAATCATGTTCCTCCGCTACCTCGAACACCCACCCTTTGTTGCATACCCCGACCCTGGGTCCTCGTCGGTCCCATTATTCCCGTAATTTCGGGGTGGACCCCGACCACGACAACGGTTTGGGACTCGTTAACCAAACTCCTTCGCCGGTAGCCGCAACCCATCATAGACCACATTACCGTGGGGAATTAGAAGGGGATCCCCACCCTCAAGTTGTTCCGCAAGCGAGAACCGCTACGGTAAGCAACAGCTATACCGTGGGGAATTAGAAGGGCTCCCCACCCTCAAGTTACTCCGCAAGACACAAGTCGCTACGGTAAGCGCATCCGTTGATGAACGAGAGGTGGAAACACTTTTGACTACTCCGTCCCACTCCGGATCTTATGGTTAACACGGGTATTACGGCACAAGAATCACTTGGCGACATTTGTTGTTTAATCCTAGATGGATATAAACCCGTGCAATGGAACCTCCACCATATCAACACAATCCATGGTTCCATTGCCCACCACATAGTCATATTCATAGTTATGAAAGTAGTGGTTTTGGTTTTTATGCAATAGTGATAACCATAATACTTTGCAAGTAATTTGATAGAAATACTCAAATGACATGAGCAAGCGATGAACTTGCCTTTCTTGGCTGCAAGATTATGCAGACAAGGTCTTCGGTGCGTAATAACTCCAAATTCTGAAATAGCATCATCGTCCGTAAGGACGATGTTTAGAAGATTGGCAAGGATGCAATAATGCATAAGAATGAGATGCAATCGCTCTAAGCGTGACCTAACCCCGATGATTTAGGATCGGTGAGTTGTAATGATTGGTTTAGGTTGTGTTGCACTTTTAGAGTGATTCACATACAAAGTTCTTATTCAGGCGTGATTACTTGGTATTATAACAGGTAGTTAATAGGGCACAGTAATTAATTGAGCACATAAAGAATGATAATTGGCGTAATGTTAATAAGTAAAGAACAGTGGTTAGTTTTGACACAATATGGCATGGTGAATGATTAATTATCATATACTTCAAAAGAATAACTTTTGAAGAACATGTTCTTTGATAAAGAACAAGTATGATAATTAGGGTTGTGGTTTGCTATAATTTATTCTAGTTCCAAGTAGTTTCTGGAATAAGTATAAGATGGATCACAACATAGTTGGATTCATCGACACCTAGGGCTTGTAAGGTTAAGTTAAGTCTAGGCATCCTAAGCAATTCATTATACATGGTTGTTGTCAAGGTTAGTTTATCTTGCTAATGATAGCTGGCTAGGGTTTATAGGTCCTTGTAAGCAGGGTTGGTGATGATTCCTTATTTTCTTCAAAGGAATAACTTTTGAAGAACATACTTCTTAAATAATAAGAAGTATAACAATTAGGGTTGAGGTTGTCTAAGTTTGCTATTGGATCTACTAAGTAAGGAATGGTGGTTTCCTAAATAAGATGTTTAATAATTATCTCACACTAATAGGGTTTCGTGTGTATGGGATGTGATGTCAATATTAGCATGGTTGCTATTGGAGTTCATCACAATGGTGTGATGCTAAATCGGGATAAATAAGGATGATGGTTTTGGTAATAGGATCTAGGGTTTACACTTGATTGATCCTAATTGGTCAACCATGTTGGATAGGGATGCATATATGGAATACCAAATGATTGATAAAAGAGCTCCTACATTTGATGTGGACATAACCGAGTGTTTAATTGCTAACTATGGTTTTGTGGATCAGAAGTAAGTACATGATCACATATTCTAACCTAGGTTTAGGTTTAGAAGCAATTTAGGTTTCACATGTAATAATGGAACTAGGGTTTGTGCATAATTGAGCTAGGGTTTTAGGGTTCCACATAAAATTATGAGGTTATCAAATTGGTTTAAAAATGGAACTAGGGTTTCCTAATTACCCTGTAATTATTGGATTAATAACTTCATGTTAAAGTTGAAGTTATAATAACTTTGAAATAAAATTAATATTCACTTTGGCTTTTTATTATTTTTAAATAATTTACTAATTAGAGTAATTATTAATTAGGGTTTAAATTTCCCTAATAATGATTTAATAGGATTGCAAATAAAGAAAATTAGTTTTCATGTTTTCTTTATTTGCTTACTGGTTTTATTTAATTTATAAACGGTTTCTTAATTTCTGAATTTTTAATGGTATTTAGAATTTAAAATTAAAGGCTTAAATAATAAGTATTAAATAATTAATTTTTTTTTTATTAAAAATAAAAATTTCATTTTATATTTTTATTAGATAGAGTTTTCTTTTCTAAGAATTTTAGTATCACAATTATATTTTTCTGACCTTTTATGAATTTTCAACAATTATTTGAAGTTGCAGTAACTATTCAATTTAAATTTAAAACAGAAATCTACTAAACCTACCCGGACAGAGCTACCCACAGTCATAGACAGGTGGGGTCTGTCCACCTCACCCGCCACGTGGGATTTGACCGAGTCAAAATCACCACGTGGAGAGGAGGTCTCTGGCCGGCGGGAACTGGCGATGGTCGCCGGCGCTAGGGCGTTCCCGCGCCCGCGTGGAGGCTCTGGTTGGATGCGCGGCGCCATAGCGAACCTAAGGGTGGCGGCGCCCCACCTATTGGTCACCGGAGTAACTCCGGCGAGCACGAACAACGGCGGCGGACACGGGTTCACGACGCGGCGACTCTACGGCGAGCTAGTAAGCGATGCGAGCATGCCATTCGGTAGAGGAGCTCACCGTGGTTCCGACGAGCGTGTCGGCGAGACTTGGGGTGGCCTAAATCGACGGCAGACGTCGGCGTCTGTGGGTGACCGGCGGAGAAACGGCGATCCGATTCGTCGGTTGTAGGGCTTCCCGGCAAGCACGCGTCGACGAGGGGGTTGCTGGTGACGAGACGAAGCTCCAGGACTTCACGGCGGTGCTCGAGGTGGTCCTAATCGGCGGCGACGAAAATCGGCTGGGCGGCTAGGTTTTACGTCTGGGAAGAAATGGAGCAGAGGAGGAAGAAATCCGGGGGCTAGGGTTCGTCGCGGACCTATATACGGCGCCAGGACGCGCCCTGTCACGAGGTGGAGCAAGGAGAGGCTGCCAGCGCCGAGGAGAAGACGGACACGCCGTCGTGCTGTCCTCCATGCGCGTTGGAGAGGATGAGGACGAGCTCCTCTCCTCTGTTTTTGACGAAGGGGTACCTCGGGCTCGGGCTCGGGCCGTCTTGGCTGGGTTTGGTTGGGCTGCTGGTGGGCTGTTGCGGCCAGATGAGACCAGGTAATGCTTTTCTCCCCCTTTTCTTTTTCTGTTTTTAATTTTCTATTTTCTTTTTGTATTTGCCTAATTTGAATTCATATTTGAATTCTGTTATTATTTTGCAGGTGCCTCAATTATGTTAATTTACTTAATGTCTGGTGCAATGACTATTACACCATTCTCCCAATTGAAGAAAACATCTTATAGTTGCTTAATAATTCACATATGTGGGCTTATTCAATATAGCAATTAAACATGAGTTTATATTTTAATTTTCTTTTTCTTATGAATCAATCCTGTTTGGAATGATTAATGTTGATACTTTCAACTCAAAGTAATTCAGAGGTTGAATTAGATCTTGGCTTCCATTTGGGAAATGATCACTTGCATGTTATTTTATGTGTACCTTTATGTGTTATGAATTGGGAATTCTAATAGGGCTCCTTCAAGTTTTAGTACTATTATTATAGTTCAATGTCACCTTAACTTATCTAGAGTATGTACTACCCACATTATGGTTGGGTCTTGGTTATAAAAATAAGTGGTTGAGAACCACACATGGTTTAACTAAAGGTTTTAAACTAGGTTTATCTTATGCTCCATAATTAAGTATAGGTTTTAACTAGTGAACAATTCTAGGGTTCTCATCACATTTTCCTAATGGCAATTGATTTGAATCTCACTTAGGGCCTAGCTTTATATTATGATCTCCATAATGATACATAAACTAAGGTTGAGATTTAATTCTAGGTTGTAGAGATGAGATGACACCATATTGCATGTGCTAGGGTTAATCTCCCTAATCATGGTAATCTGGTTACTTGCTTCATATTTTATGTGCTTCTCTTATTACTAAGGATTTAGAAATTGGTTTTACCTTCTACCAATTAACTTCTATTATTATCCTCAATTAATCATTAAAGTAACTATAATGGTTATAGTTCTTTTTATAGTTAACTTTGGTCATATGGATTAATGGTTTCTCACCATGCAAATTATGGAGTTTCACTCTAAGGTTTTCTTAGGTACTTTATTTGAGGAATAAATGGAATATAGATGTGATAGAATTGTACTTATGATCACCAAGTGATTCACAAGTTAAAGTTAGGATATAAGCCTATGGTTGCTTACTAGCTACCTCTCTATGATTTCATGTGGTGAATGAGATCTACTTATCCTATTAGAGTTTATCCTCAATACCCCAAGAACATGGTCAGGGATTAGGCATGATCAACTTGTTCTTGATATATCTACCTCAAGCTCTTAGGGTTTATGATCATCACTCAATTTATAATGACCAAGGTTTGGCTTCCTAAGGTATGTCTCATGGATATGGCCTTATTTCATTTGGTAGTTGGATATCTCACCACACCAGGATGAAATGGTTCATCCCCTATTTGTTTAGTTCAAAGGTTGTCATCTATTCTAAAATTAGGTGAAGCTAGGATTAGTATGAATGGTCTCACTCCTTTGGGAAGGACTTCAATAATACTCTAAGGTTTCTCTTGAAAATGATGTTGTGATCATATGGATATTTATCTTCAAGGTTTTTTCATTGCTTCTCTAAGAATTAATAGGACTCTCACCTCTCTAAGTTTGATGCTTAATAATTTGTATTAGAGAAATGTATTTCTAGGGTTGATCTCCTTGTTATGTTTCCAAGACTAGAGTAGAATGAATACCATGAGGTTCAGGGTAGGATCAAGGATTTGTTTAAGACATGGAAAAGATAAGGGAAGAATGGTTTCTCCATTTATTGTTACTTGATTTCCAAATAAATGTATGTTCATATGTTATGGTAAGGATTACCATATTATGATCTGTTATAAGATCAAGTAGTTGATCATTGAGTAAAGTGTTGCTCGTGTTGATTATTAGTTCCATTTGATCTAACCCCTTTAGATCAAATCATCTCTACCCAAACAAAGTTTTAAACAAGGTCACATTGAGGTTTATAGCGCTTGACTTGATGAGCTACTTCAATTCCACCAAGGTCAAGTGAAACTTCAGTTACTGTGACTGTTTTACTTTAAAGCGCGAAAATTCCCCGGATTTTCTATGCATGAATGCAATGCACACATCTGTTTCCTCTATTTTTGTAACCCCATTACCTGGGATATTACAGGATTTAGGAATCATAGTCACTCTTTTGCCATGGGTACTTGAAAAGATTGAAGAGTACTAAAAAGGCTGGGGCCTAGATGACTGACGAATTCACACAACGTGCGAATTAAAGAGAACTTCAATAAAATCCAAAGGAAGGAGGAAAGCGCTGTTGAGCGACGTAGCAAGGAACACCGGAGAGTGAATTTTCTCATAACGTTCTTGTTGTCACCGGAGAAATGATTTCGAGGAATTGACCGAAAGACATTTAGCAAGTGTTCTTATAATGTTCTCCTTGATGTTATAGACGGCAATTTTAGGCTATTGATGAGCCTTCAATAGGTCAACAAGTCAAGGTCGGACTTTGGAATTCAAAATATGCTATGAGGGCAACTCCTAGAATAAGCCTCACAATATCCTCATGAAGAGTGGCTATTCTTGATAATTCAAAAGATTATGGAATTAGGCCTTTCGACTAGTTGTAAAGAGACCTATGTCAATAATCCTTGAGAAACACTAACCATCATTGCCGCTTGAGATTCAGCTTAGGTTAGGTGTAAAGATATTTCAGACTCCGCAGGTCCAGTTAGAAATTTTTTAACAGTTACCCCCAAGGTAAAGTCGATAGATTCTCAAGATATGGACCATAATGTCAAGCTCCAAAGGATTGAGCTAGATTGTGTAATACATGTGGTTGCGACTGCCAAAGGCAATTGCGTGCACATGAGCTTGCAATGTAACACAATTGAGTCCTGGTGGGAACATCGTAGAAGATATTGAAGCTCTTAAGCTTCTTCTCTTTCTCAAACAAACCAGTCAGTGGCTTAGGGTGTATAGAGGAACGTTTCAAGGAATGGAGGTAACAACCTTCCATCTCAAGAATACTTCGCACCTGCATTCCCGATCGACTTGCGATGATTCCCGAGGAAAACAAAGGGAACTCGACTCGGATCCATGGCGACATCTTTCAGCAAATGCACGTGAACCAGAGAAGGTCACTTTCAACATCTAGAACACATACTTCATGATAACACAAAGATGGTTCTCAAAAGTTTCCAATATTAGTGCCAACTGTTCAATATGAATCTCTTAAACTTGGAGGAAATAAATGTCATCGATGGGCTCAATAACAAACTTATGAAGATACTCTAATGATAAACTCATATTTTGCATGAAGGAGGCAGAAGTATTGGTCAGACAAAAGGACATGAAGGTTTACTCAGACGAGACACCATGAGTATAAACATCATCAAGATAGTCCTTGGAACTGAGTTTGATTTAACGATAGCCCAAACTCAAATCAAAGGTTAAGAAAGATAGCAGATCCATGGGGAAGATACTATCTAACTTTAACACAACGACACTAGACATCCCTTTATGAAGGAACCAAGTTGGATAGAGCTTCTGTCTTTCAACTCTCCAAGTTGTTGTATAGGCTCAACCAACTAGTCCAGGGTTATCCAACAAGATTGCTTGGAGAAAGGAGCAGTCCAAAGAACCAACTTACTCATGAACTCGACAACACGATCATGTAACAACATGGCGATACTTCTATAAAGACATCAAGAATATCACGAACCACCGATATATCACTGGGTTCGAAAGGGGATCTTGCTTTACAAAGCAAACGATGTGGTCTTGAGAGCTTTGGCATAAACCTAACTCTTTGACCAAGTTTTAGAAATGACGAGGTACTGGAGTTTGTTTCTCCTAACATACTGAAATGGAATGCCTTGACGAACCACAAGAGTAATATACATTAACACCAATGCACATTTACAACTTGGCTGCTAACTAGCAGACAAAGGTTGGAAAGCAACTAAAGAGAAGGAACATGATCAGGATCAGAACTCCTGAGATGTAGATGCACAAGATAACACTTTTGTGAAACTCATGCTGAAAAAGGAGGTGTGTCAGAGTCACAGCCATAGATGTGATACTCGCAAGAGCACTCTTGTCGTGATCCATTTCGTTCAATGATAGAGCCCGCGATAGCTAGTGTAAGGGAAAGATCTTTATTGCCGCAATTCAACACGTCAATAACCACAAGCCTGAAGGATAGCTTGATTTGAATCAAGGTTGGAAAAAGCGCTAGGCGTAAGCGAGGCGATTGCCATTCGCCTAGTGCCTAGGCGATGCCTAAGCGGCCTAGGCGCAGCCTAGGCGGGCATCATTTATCCCATCAATTGTGTATATGGGTTATTATATGTGAATAAACATTATTTAGAGCATGTAAATGTGTAAATTTCTAATAAATAGCTTGAAAATAATGCCCATCTAACAAGATCGTGAAGTATTGCATGATTTCTTATTGTAGAAGACAATTTCTTGGTTACACTGCCTAGACTTCCGCTTATGCCCTAGGCGAGGCGTTTGTCCATCGCCTAGTGCCTAAGCGTGCTTAAGCGGTGCCTAAGCGTCGCCCTGTCCAACAGAGATTTGAATTTAACCATCCCGATGTAATGTTTGAACATTAACACCAGTGTTTGATGGCATGGATCTTTGGTTAAAGGCCAGCTTCATGTACTAAGATTCATTTACTTGAATCCAACACAATCGGGGACCTTCGGTTCAAGACCAAGGGTTAAAAACCGAGAAAGGAGTAACTACTAAATGAGTGACACAAAGGACACTGCGAGGTAGTAATCACGGGTTAGCATCTAGAAGCAATACATAGCTTCCGAAGTACCCAAGAAAATATAAAAAAGGAGGCATACAAGGCGAAGGGAAACCTCGAAGCCTAGAACATAATTTTGTGGAACCCACAAACTAGAAAGATCATGATGGAAGGAGATATCTCTATTAAAACAAAACAAGGAGGATGCACAGAGCACACACGACTCTAGAGAACTCTGCTCTAGGTCAACTGGTTTAGAAACGACATGCCCATGAGGCAACTAAATTTGAAAGACTAGAAGAGATAGAAAAACTTTCAAATCAACACGAGGTAAGGCACCTTAGAATTAGAGCGATACCAGATAAGGAGTCAAAACAAGCCTAATCAAATTTTCACAAATACTTTTAGCTTTCAAATAGTTTTCACAAACACTGGACTCAACATCGACCAGTAGAAAGGGCTTCCTACAGGCAGTCCTGCTCTGATTCCGAAACCTGTGGCAGCCCCGGTATCAGGGTTAGACAAATACCAGATCTTCGTCTGACTTAAGTCTAACCTTGAGCTCGGAAGACTACAATGAGAGAATCGGTAACACAACAGTGACTCTATGACTCAAAAGAATATATTACAACTCTTAGCAGAGTAAGATACAAATTATTATACGCAGAGGTCACTGACCCAACATTCAACAAGCAACGGAAACAAATTATGTTATTCTAAATAACAAGATAGCAAAGGGCTTAAGAAGCCATAACATAAAGCGACGTCCCAGTCCATAAGTCTCAGGTTGCTGCCTGGGAACCTCAAACTACTCGTCGATGTTAACGTAGAAACCACCTTTGGCTGTAGCAACTTCATCTGAAACAAAAGCATGCAAAGCTGAGTACAGGGACTCAGCAAGACTTAGTACAACCTTTTAGCAAAGCTGGTATGCGGGCTTTCTGTAGATCTTCTTTTGCTTAAAGCCAATTTTCCTTTGTAAGATAAGAGAGAAGAGAAGCTCGACTACGCAGTAACCTTTAAAAACGGGATAAGAGAGCGACATCTCTATCTCTATTGATCATCATGTTGTATCCACCAATCTTCATCATCTCGAACCAGCATCCTTGGATCACCCCTCAACACCCGGAGAAGGTATCCGTAAACACACATTGGTTGTCAAGTTTTACGATTAGGTTCATGTTCTCTATGATCTCCACGTCCGTTCCCAAGTCGTCCGTAACCGTGGACACGGCTTTTCGAAAAGATTTAACCCTGCAGGGGATGCACAACTTTACCCACACGTGCCAACCGACTCTTACTGCCAAATTATTAGCTCTCTTCCTCTGAAAGCTGGTAGAGGGTGGTCGACCATGACCTTTACCTTGCTGTCGCCTAGACCATGAGTCACGCAATAAGGATTGTTCCGCCGTAACGGTTCAAGTCCCGAAGTCGGTCCTTAACGATGTGAGCCGAGGTCGGTTTCCCCAGAGGCCGCAACCCCCAGCCACCACGACGATGCTTACCTACCTGTTATGTACCTTTCCCCCCAAGCAAGATGCAATGCATATGTCCAGGTAACGCGCAAACTATGTGACTCATGGAATTGACTAGGCAAGTTAGTGAGTCGAGAGGGTACCATAATAGGGCCTCGTGTGGTTGTACGCTCGATCTTGGTTCAAGAGGCGAGAACTCGGTTCCTAGGATCGGCAGAAACGAAACAACCCACCACATCCCAATGTGGACTCTCGTCTGAGCCTTTAATCATGTTTAACAACATCTCTATACTTACCACGTCAACTTGTCATGCTAGATTCATTTCATTGTAAGGCTCTAGTCCGAAGACCGGAGTAGTAGCGCAACAACTAAGCATGGCTAAGCATAAAGATAAAGGCTCTAGCGACGCACACATGCTAAACCTAGGTATGCTAGGAGCAGTGGATCAGGGTATTGAGGCTAGAAAATGTAGGACATGCAACAGATAGGGTAACTCTATCTATCGATAAAAGACAGTTGAATCGCATGCAATATGAAGTAACCAGAATGAAAGGTTTTGTCCCTGACAAACCAATTGGATCTTCGAGGATCCCATTCTTGACTTGTTCGCTGAGGGACAATTATTGATCTGCATCGTTGTCGATCTTCATCGTCTCAGGCACGTGCTCTATCGACCGCAATGAGGCAAACACCGGAAAGGGTAAAACAACAATCAACACATGGCATCGATGCAATGCGCATACAAGAATGATGATATGACGTGTTAAATATATTGAATTAATCCTAGGGATTTCTATTTTCGTGCCCTTGGGTCCTTAGTTGTACTCAGTTTTCCCCAGCTCCTTAGTTTTTCCTCAGTTTTCCCCAACTTCTTGTCTATAACCCGCAGAAAGAGCTCGGACAGAAGGAATCCCGTTTAGTTGACGTTGGTTGGTGCCGGCAAGTGGGGCCGCTGTTGGTGCCCCGCAGTGGACACGTCTCCACTTATCCGGATCATCGTGGGACCCACAACTTGTCCACGTGAGCGCGCCGGACCCACAGCTTACCCGTGTGACCGTTGCAAAATGGGAGCCCGAGCTAGCCCCGCGCCCGTGCCCGTGCCATTGCTTCCCCTTTCTTTCTCCGCACCCCATTGTTCTTCTTCTCCGCCGCCGGCAGCCCTTCTCCGGCACGCGGGTGATGTCTAGTTTCTCTTCGACCTTCCGTTCTTCATGGCCGCAGTATGGACCCGTGCCTTTGACAAGATGCCCCGACCGCCCACGCCGAGAGCCTCGAAGCGGTCGATCCGTAAGACGGACGAGAACGGCAACCGTGGACGTGAGTTCGTTGCATGCGAGAGCTTGCCATATAGAGAGGGGGATAAGGTTAGATCTCGCTCCAATTTCTCTCGTTTTCTCTCGATTTTCTTGTTATTCCCTCGAATTTGGGATTTAGGGTTCACGTTGTTGTTTTCAGATCTTGAAGAAATGCAGGCATTTCGAGTGGATCGATGTGTACGTTCGGAGGCTTCGGTTGCGTGGAATCAATTGGCGCTATTGGGGGCGCAATTTGGGAGGGGGGACTTGTCTGTAGAGAATGCGGCGGAGAGAGGAGCCGTTCCGATTAGGGACCTTCCGATTATGCCTAATGCTCCCAATGCAGAACCGGTGGAAGTGAAGGGAGAACCGAAGAAAATGAACAAGCAATTAATGCAGCTGATCGAGTTGAAGAAGCAAGCTAATCCGATGGCTGGTTGTTTTTTTTGTTGTATAATTACGATCGGATTCTTATCATTGCTCACCGGGCGCTAGAAGTTGTTACAAGGGATACCTAGTTACAAATCCATTATTCAGTTACATGTACTTGTAGTTGTTTTCAAAGTTAGTGTGTGCATTCACCGAAATTACCAAACTATATTCCCTAAAAGAAAAGGACAGCTAAAGATAGTTGATAATTGTTAGAGGGGTGACAAATAATGCAATCGCCGAAATCCGCAAAAATGTATGCCTCATGTTTATAACAAAATTATACCACTTTTAGGCCGTTTCAAAATACCAATACTATATCCCAAACTATATTCCCTAAAAGAAAAGGACAGCTAAAGATAGTTGATAATTGTTAGAGGGGTGACAAATAATGCAATCCCCGAAATCCGCAAATATGTATGCCTCATGTTTATACCAAAATTATACCACTTTTAGGCCTTTCCAAAATACCAATACCATATCCCAAACTATATTCCCTAAAAGAAAAGGACAGCTAAAGATAGTTGATAATTGTTAGAGGGGTGACAAATAATGCAATCGCCGAAATCCGCAAAAATGTATGCCTCATGTTTATACCAAAATTATACCACTTTTAGGCCTTTCCAAAATACCAATACCATATCCCAAACTATATTCCCTAAAAGAAAAGGACAGCTAAAGATAGTTGATAATTGTTATAGGGGTGACAAATAATGCAATCGCCGAAATCCGCAAAAATGTATGCCTCATGTTTATAACAAAATTATACCACTTTTAGGCCGTTTCAAAATACCAATACTATATCCCAAACTATATATTAAGTGGCAAACTCGTCATTGCATTCTCCACCGACAGAGAGAGAGAGAGAGATGGGTGGCCACGAAGAGAGAGAGAGAGAGAGAGGTTGCCACGAAGAGACGGATAGGGGTATACTGCCTGTTAGATCGGTGGATCAACGGTTCGTGGAGTCGATCCGTGTGACAACGGCTCAACCAATCGGGATAAGTTTGGGCTTCTCGAGCATTTGTGACAGTACTTGAGGGCAAAACTGAGTAGTACTAAGAATCCAAGGGCACATAAATAGGAAATAGACTAAGGGATTCAAACAAAAGAATTACAAAATGAAAAATGTGTGTTTTGTACAATATAATTCATATTGGGCTACATCAAATTATTTGCAATTCAAATATACATGAGTGTGACAATTATGGCATCATTTAGACAAACTATGTTTTGGGAAAGATGTTTTGCAAAGGGGTTTGGGTGGAAAACCATGCATCTTCATAGCTACACTAGTGATTCTGAGAAGTGGCAATTTGTGGTAAAACTTGATTTATATATGTTTGTTAAGGTTTTCTAGGTGGCAGAGTTGCGTAGGAAGACTCCATGAGTAGTTGCCACTATGTTTTTATTTTTTTGGATTTTTTTGCGCATGAAATGACTCAATTAGCTATGTTAATCTCATTTGTTGACTCTCTGTTGACCAGCTACTTGAGGGTAAAACTGAGTATATTGCACTTGCCGGTCTAAGTCCTCGAGGGGAAAACTGAGTACGGATAAAATTTCTGTATAAGGCCCGAGGTTATAACCGAGTACACCAAACATCCCGGGGTTAGACTCGGGTAGCGGTGCACGCTGCAGCCGTGCATAGCGGACGCGTGTTGCCGTGCATAGCGGACGCGTGTTGCGGTACACGCCACCTTCGTCTTTATAGAGCCCCTCTTTCTCTCCCTCGACGCACGTTCTCACCGGCTCACCGCAACCGCCTCTCTCGTCCCATCATCTTCTCCACAACCGAAGAAAAACCCCGAAGAAAACCGCCGGCGATGGAGAAGAATGAGATGCCCATTGTCGGCACATCGGCCGCCGCCCCGTCCAGGCCCCTGTCGTCGCTTCCATCGTAGCGGCCGGCGCATCGGCCGCCGCCCCGTCCAGGCCCCTATCGCCGCTTCCAACGTAGCAGCCGGCGCATCGGCCGCCGCCCCGTCCGAGCCCCCGTCGCTGCTTCCAACGTAGCAGCCGGCGCATCGGCCGCCGCCCCCGTCCAGGCCCCCGTCGCTGCTTCCAACGTAGCAGCCGGCGCATCGGCCGCCGCCACCGTCCGCTCCCCGTCGATTGGGACCCGTACGAACCAGTGCAATGACGACGCGCCGGATAACCCCTACGACACCACCATCGTCGACAACGAGCCGAAGGTAACCCTTTGTTCCCTTGTTCTTATCTCATTTCAATCATTTTGTGTTAGATCTACCGTTATTACGGTTCGTCTGTTCCTAGTTCAATCTTTTTTTGTTAGATCTTGCGTTATTATCGTTCGTCTCGTTCCTAGTTCGATCCTTTTGTGTTAGATCTTGAGTTATTAGTGTTTGTGATTTGCTTTTGTTTAAGATTTGTGCCGATGATGATGAATATTTGGGCATAAATTGATTCAGGGTTTGGTCGATAAACAATTGGTGTGTACAAATTTGTTGTGCATGATCTTTGGTTTGCCGACTCAAATCCTGGATATAAGTGTGTCCAATGTAACCGAGGCTACCTCTTTTTTCGAGCCCATATTATCATGCATGATTTTTTGTTCACTCTCTGTTCCATCATCGTTGCAATTGACTCCGTGTTTTTTGCACGATCTTTGGTGCTACGTGACGGTGCAGAGCAGCCGACGTCGACAGCGACGACGAGTCCTTCCACACCAAGACTCGTCACGTCCTCGGGAGGCTCGCAGTCCGGCCATTACAATGGCCCTTTTGCTCGAGGCATTTACAAGTGCCCCTTCGCAACAGAAGCTCCGCGCCACCGACTTCAACTCCCTGGTGAACCATGCCGAATCCATTGGCGGATGTGGCGCTAGAGTTGGAAGGACCGTGAACGTGCATGCGTACATGGCCAAACACAAAGCACTTGGGATTCACCTGCGCAACCTCCAAGCGAGTCACACGCGCTACCCGGAGGCGTTGAACGTGCCTACTCGCACTCTTCGTATGTGATCTGCTCTATCCGTAGAGCAGCTTAATTTCATGTAAATTGTAGCTTATGTTGGATCTATCGGTACTACTTTTGGATCTGTCCTGAATATATCTATGCTATGTTGGTTGCTCTGTATGCAGCTTATCCTATATTTTTCTCTCGGATTTGTGCCCTAGATTTCCTACCTGATTGGGTAAAAACGAAGGCATAAAGAAATGAATGGCGTTAAAAAACAGAAGGAGAAGCTGCTCTAGATTTGCTACCAATTTGGGCTATCAAATATGAATGAGATCGAGCGATAGAGAGGAAAAAGGTACATTGAAAACTCGCTAATCTGGGCGGAAGAGACAGAAACCACTCGTGCCCCGTCCCGGACCCACACGGCTCCACACGCTACGGCCCCACACGCTACGGCCACACAAACACGGCCTCGTCCTGTTCCACGCGGTCCCTTCCTACCAGCCCCACACGACGCGGTCCCACACGACGCGACCCCACAAACGACACGACCCCACTCGTCAGCACGGAACGGTCAACTTAACGGATTCCTTCCGTCCGAGCTCCTTCTGCGGTTCAGACAAGGGCTTGGGGAAAACTGAGGAAAAACTAAGGAGCTGGGGAAAACTGAGTACAACTAAGGACCTGAGGGCACGAAAATAGAAATCCCTTAATCCTAAGACATGATCATCAATTTAACTGGGGTTCGACGGGACTAGGGTTAGCAGTTCCAGAACCTCAGAGGGGTACAATTAGTTCTTCTAAAACAACTAGGCTTTAAATTTGTTTAACAATACATGCTTTTGATACTGAAGTGTAGATCTCATTTTTCTGAAGATTTTGATATATTATACGTATTTTTCTGATTTAAAATGAATAAGTTATGAATTTCACTAGATTTATTTATTTTAAATCATTTATGAAAATCCTGGAAAATAATAAAAATCTAACAGACATGGGCCCACACGTCATAGATTTATTCTTTTCCTAAATGTTTTTGAAATTAATAAAATCTGACAGAGGGCCCGACCTGTCAATACATTTTCATTTACAGAAAATAAAAGAAAAATAGAAGGAAAAACAGGGGCGGGTCCCACCGGGGTCAACGCCGGTGGTCAACTCCGGTGGACCACGCCGGTGACCACGCCGAGACGGCGCTAGAGCGCGCCCCTATACGTGCGGAGCGGCGCGTTCGACGTGCGGGACCACGACGAGGCGGGCTGTGGCGGCGCCGGGACCATTTGGTCGACGGAGCGTGGCCAGCGACCATGTCTGACTGCAGCGGCCGCAGGTGCTCATGGCGGCAGCGAACCAGAGGGAGAGAGGAAGAGCGGAGGGGCTCGGGAGGATGCCCAGCTCACCAGCAACGCGGGGAGGTGGTCGGCGAGGTCGGGGGAGCCCTGTGGCGCCGGCATCGAGCCAATTGCCGGCGGCCGGAGCTCGGGAAGAAACGGTCGAATCGGCCGATTCCTGTCTTCCCGGAAGGCGCGAGTCGACGGAGAGGCTCAACTCGGCGAGGCGGAGCTCTAGGGACCATCGCCGGAGCTCGGGGAGGCGCGTAGCCACTGCAATTTGAGGAGACCGATGACTAGGGTTTCGGGGTAGGAGACAGAGAGGGCGAGGGAAAGGGGGATTGGGCGTCCTAGGGTTTCTCCTCGCGGCGGCAGGGGGTCTTGTAGGCGTCGGCGGGCAGCGGCGTGCATCGCAGCGCACAGCAACCATCGGGCGGCCGGCGAGCTGCCATGCAGCAGCTTGGAGGCGCGGGGATGATGGAGTTTTTGCCAAAAACCCCCTGGGGAAATTCTGGGCTGCGTTAGGCCACTTGGGCTGCTGGTGGGTTGGCCTGCTGGGCTGCACAGGGTGGAGAGAGGAGGGAGAGGGATTGGGCTGCTGGCCCAAGAGAGAGAGAGAGGAGGGTTTCTCCCTCTATTTTCCATTTTCTGGTTTTTATTTCTCTTTTCAAAAATCCAATTTCAAATCTATTTTTTTGGATGGAGTTTGAAACTCGAATTTTTCCGGAGAATTTAGTAACCACACATGACTTATGGTATGACAACAAGACCATGAGTTATTTTATAAAATGTTGAGAGATTTTGAGGCAGATGAAATACAGAAGAAATTTGCATAACAATTAGGGTTTTGAAATATTATTCCTTTATGCAATTATCTTAGGAAAACATGATGCAAATGATGCACAAATAAATTCCTAATTAGGGTTTTGCTAAACAGGGATGTTACACCAACAGTATGGAGTATGCGCTGCACATCTACAGCTCCACATCCAGCTCCAGCTCCGGGTATCATCTACATCACTGCAATTATTAAGTCAGACGAGACGAGCCATCAGCCATGCATGTATATATATCAGTCATCCATTGACATGGACTGGTCACTTGATCAGGGACATACAATCACCACTGTTTTAAACGTGATTCCATGGAATTCTCCTGACCGCACAAAAATAAAGAACAAGCTCGTCCGATGTAGAACAAGTTCTCCAAGTTACTTTAACCATCCAATTTATAAGGTCTAATCTGGGATGAGCTATTTATGCTAGCTAGGTACATACTTCAAGCTAAACTTAGCCTGGCAGAATTTGGTCACTCCTTATGCATGCATATAGAATAGCGCACACAAAACGAACATCTTGAAAACCATCCACAGATCGACCAGCATATATGAACACTACTTTTTCCTTAATATGTTGATTTTATACATATGCATATGTTTCTTCCATGAAGTTGTCATTTCCTCTCGAGAGCAATGGCCAATGATGATATCAAATATGAGGAGGTTAGTTGGTTTCTTCGAGAAATTAAAGACTCTTGTAAATGCACTATATCTTCTTTCTACACTATGCCAGAAAAATTGAATTTTCAAGGTGCATCCATCATTGAATCTTATGTTAATTAGCATATGAATAACTGGTCCATCGCAAATATTTGCTGCAGGAACATATTTCAAAATCACGAGGGGTGGAACTCTTTACATGCCGATGGACCCCTCTAAACCGTGAACCTAAAGCATTGATATTCCTATGTCACGGTAAATTTATTTAATTCTATGGCACTGCATTAAAATTTCAAAGATAATGGTACTTCAAGAAAACCGGAGACCATTATTGTTTTTGACGTCCTATAGTTTAATCATAACTTTTGTGTCTTGAACTTTTTAGGATATGCCATGGAATGCAGCATTTCTATGAGAGGTAAATAGAAAAATTATATAAATGTATGTGCTCTTATGCTTAACTAACAATTAAAGAAGATTATTTGTCTTGCTTCAAAATGTAGAATACACAGTTTTTGTGACCATAAGCTAAGCCAGCATTTTTTTTGTATTAGCAATTTAGCACAAAAAATAACAAGAAAATAAATACCATAGAATAAATTGGACAAGTTTAAATGTTTTTTTTTCTCAGGCACAGGCACACGATTGGCAAAGGCTGGATTTGAAGTGCATGGTGTGGACTATGAGGGCCATGGAAAATCTTCTGGACTTCAAGGCTACATTAGCAATCTAAATGATGTCGTCAGTGACTGCTTCACATACTTTGCAAGTATCTCTGGTACGTTCAGTATGTTATGTACTATATATTCTCAGATACTAATTAGCTCCTTGAATCATTCAATTGAACTATTAGGCGAAAACTCTACCCCGAACTCCATACCTATGTCTGGTCAGAATTTAATAGTCACTCTCTTCATGAATAAAAAATAAGGAAATATTTTCTCCTATTTATTGGCATCACCATGTAATTGGTGAATGACTATACAACTTTAAATCTCAAATTTGGATGTCACGTTGTTCTCACTATAGAGAAAGAAGATCACAAGGGAAAGCGGCCGAAGTTCTTGCTTGGCGAGTCGATGGGAGGAGCAATAGCGTTGATGCTTCATAGGAAGGAACCTACCTTTTGGGATGGGGCCATTTTGGTTGCCCCCATGTGCAAGGTTAATTTCCCATGATTAATTAATCATGCCTTTGCTTCTTTCGTTGACATCTTACTGTTCTCAGTTTTTTTTAACATCCATAATGATACCTGCGGGTACACCCTATTTTGCATGTCACACTTCTAAGTTTCCAAAAAAAATGTGAAATAAATCATTAACCTAGGTTGTGTTGTATCATGGCCATCTTTATCATCTTTGCAAGGTTTGCTGAGAATATATATATGTCTTGAAGTTTGGTCAGGTGTGGTGGAACTTAATTTTCGACATGGTAACATGATGCAGATTGTTGATGAGATGAAGCCTGCTCCAATTGTAATTTCAATTTTATGCAAGCTCAGCAATGTGATCCCTACATGGAAGATTATTCCTACTGATGATATCATTGATAAGGCAATTAAAAATGAGGAACGGCGTGAAGAGGTATAAGAAAAAAAAGTGAACCACTATATCATCGTACAATAATAGTTTGTGTCACTAGTAATTTTTTGGGATCATTGTATATCAAAATTATCTCTACATATAATCAGGTCAGAAACAATCCTTATTGCTATAAAGGAAGGCCTAGGCTAAAGACTGGTTATGAAATTTTTATGGCAAGCTTGGATATTGAAAGCAATCTTGACAAGGTACCAGACTAGGTTCAGTATATGTTGAACAAGTAACTACAAAAGATGGTTTTCATTGTTCTTTTAATTAATCTAAATTGTTCATATTGTAAAACAAGGTAACCATGCCATTCATTATAGTCCACGGTGGTGCTGATGCCGTCACTGATCCATCAGTAAGTGAGGCACTATATAAATTAGCTGAGAGTAAAGACAAGACGTTGAAGCTCTACCCAGGGATGTGTCATGCCTTGACGTCCGGTGAAACAGAGAGCAACATCGACCTTGTGTTTTCAGACATTATTCAGTGGCTTGATGAGAGGGCATCAGTTTCATAATGAATGTAGTTAACAAGAGGAGTCTAAAAATGCTTAAATCTCCTCTTGTACCAAAAGTAAGAGTTCTAGAAAGCCATTTTCACAATTTTTTGAATGTACCTTTTCATACACCGAATTCTGAATATTAATAGTGTAATAGTTTTACAGCTGAAGGGCATAGCAGAGTAGTTTTTTTTTCATTAAGTGTGATTCACAACAAAAAAAAAAGTGTCGATAGCAAGCTTTGTTTTCTTGATGTATCTCTTTAGATAGATTCCAATTTTTAAATTCACAGTGTACTTGTAAATGAAATTATATTGGCAAGAAGTAACTGATATTCAGTGTAGATTCTTCAACAAAACGCGCAAATGTAAGAATTTCTTGTGGCTTGCTGTGGAGAAAGATGCAGCGCACCATTGAATTAAGCTGGTGTGTCGATATACACCACTCAGTACTGTCTTCTGTTGACCAGAAAAGTGTGCTCCTCGTTTAGAACATGTCGATTTCATATGACTTTTTGGTTGGTTCCAATACTTCGCACAAAATTCTTGTGCAACTAATTCATATGCATTCCAACAAAATTCAGGAACCATTTTTCAATAAAGAAATTCAGGAACCATATGTGTACTTCCTAATTTTTTGAACTTTACATCGTGAATTTAGTAGAAATACCTAAAAGCCAGTCAAGAACTGATTTTTTTTTTCTTTCCCTTGTCTATTACATTTAAATTCTCAGGTGGGTGAACTTAGTAGATTTCATTGCATATACGTAAGAGTAAGCATTTGGTGCACATGGGCACCAGTGCTCTCAGTTTTTTAAATATTTAAAAAGTTATATATCCATGTTTCAAAAAATCATCACATTTATTCTATGAATACATATATATGTTCCGAATACTCGTGAGAAGTTTTGGTAGAAATTACATTGTATTTTGAGCTACAGGAAAAAAACAAATTTATGGCTACGTATAGAGATGTATATTTGTCAGAAATTTGTCTTTTTTATATAGCTCAAAATATAACATATTTTTCTCCGAAATTTCTACCGTACCTTCGGAATGTTTATATGTATGTAGATATTTAATTTCAATTTTTTTGGAATACAAATAATATGACTTTATAGCACCAGGAGCACTGGTGCTCATGTGCTAAAGACACTTTTCGTGTAACTTAGCTTGTAGTCTGGCGAGGGACGGTAAGTTTGTTGTTAGTTTCTGGATGTACAATTGGAGTGATGCTTTATACTTAGAGTTAAGAATGTGACATGGAAAATCACTATACGGTGACATATGTGAGAAGCAATTAACGTGACATGTTACTGTCAAGAACAGTTGTGCTAGTAAATTATTACTGTTAAGCTTTCCCCTTGACGTGCAGATGAATGGATTTTAACTGGAACGCCGCCTTGTGCAGACGTTTCACGCACGACTAATTAATCCCCGAAATCTAGAGCAGTGACTGTTAGAATACGTGTATTGTACATCCTAACAAATACATGTGTTAGGTAGCCTTGTGTACCAAGTTGTAATCCTAACCTCCTAGATGTTTATCTCCTTGTAACATACGTGCTTTGCACGTTGAGATCGATCTCCTATATATATATATATTCAGAGTACGTCGGCACTGTTGGGTATCCGACTCCTCCCAAAACCTCTCTTCCTTTATTTGTTACATGGTATCAGAGCTAATTCTTTGGCAAGTCGCTTCCGCAGATCTCATCTACTAGATGACCTCCGCCGGCACCCTCAGCACCACAACCGGCACCCTCAGCTCCCTTGTGCCGTCCCTCATGACAGGCGCCTCGTCCTCGGCATCAGCAGCGCCGGCGGTCTCTTCCTCAACACTGACCAACTCCATCACCATCAAGCTCACCGGAGAGAACTATCTCTTCTGGAAGGCTCAGGTCGGCCCTCTGCTTCGGAGCCATGGGCTCAGCGGCTTCGTCGACGGCACCTTCAAGTGCCCCGCGGCCGAGATCACCGTCGAGATCGACGGCAAGGAGGAGAAGCAGCTCAACCCGGAGGTGCGCCTCTGGGACAAGCAGGACCAGGCGATCCTGTCGGCCTTCATGTCCTCCATGACCGAGGGCGTGCTCGGCATGGTCCTCTTCGCCGCCACATCCCGTGAAGCCTGGGAAACCCTGGCGGGTACCTTCGCCTCCCACTCCACGGCTCGTTCGACCGGGATCCGTGCGCAGATGAACGACCTCAAGAAGGGAGACCTCTCCGTCACCTCCTACTTCCACCAGATGAAGGCCTTGTCCGACACGCTCACCTCCATCGGACAGCCCCTGCGCAGCGAGGAGTTCATCTCCTACGTGCTCTCGGGGCTTGACGGCGAGTTTGATGCCCTCTTCGAGGTAATCAATATGAGGGAAACTCCCATCCCCATACGTGATCTCTTCTCGTAGCTGCAGGCGACGGAGCATCGCAACAACGCCCGGCGTGCCCAGGCGTCCTCCATGAACTACTCCGCGCACGCCCATGCCGCTCTGCTCCCACGAGCGCCTACCGCGGCAACCCTCCCACCTCCCCGTTCGTCCCTCCCCAGACCCGACAGACGCCCTCCTACTCGACAGGAGGTGGCAACCCTGGCGGCCGTGGAGGTGGCCGCGGGCGTGGCTATGGGGGCGGGGGTGGTGCTCCTGGCGGCAACGGTGGTGGTGGTGGCCACGTCACGTGCCAACTCTGTGGCTCCCTCGGCCACACGGCATCACGCTGCTACAAGCACTTCATCAAGGAGTTCCTCGGTGTCAACAATGATGGCGCCGACCCTGAAAAGCAGCTGGCCATGGCCATGGCTGCGGCTGCGTCATCTCAAGGCGGGCATGATGGTGCTCCGCCGTCTTACCAGGTAGACACATCGTGGTACGCCGACTCCGGAGCGACCCACCACCTCACCCATGAGCTGAACAAGCTCACCACCAAGGAGCCCTACCATGGCCAAGATCAAGTTCATGCCGCCAATGGTGTAGGTATGAATATCCATAATATTGGTCATGCACTCCTTCCTACAACATCATCATCCAAACCATTGCATCTTAATCGTGTGCTTCATGTCCCTGATGTCACCCGTAATTTGCTTTCATTGAGTCAACTCACACTTGATAATCCTGTTTTTGTTGAACTTCATCCTTTCTTTATGTTTGTGAAGGATCGAGTCACGAGGGACATACTCCTTAGAGGTCGGTGCCGTGGCGGTCTCTACTACATTCCCTCTCCAATAATCAAACAAGCCCTCAGCAGTGTCCGGGTTTCACGTGACAAGTGGCACTATCGATTAGGCCATCCAGCTTTACCAGTTGTTCAGCATGTTCTTAATAAACATGAGTTGCCATTAGAGTCTAGTTCAAATAAATCAGTTTGTGATGCATGCCAGCAAGGCAAAAGCCACCAGTTACCATTTTCTTTATCCACTCGTGTAATCAAAGCTCCTTTGGAGCTCATTTTTTCAGATGTTTGGGGTCCTGCAAACTCCTCTATTAGTGGTCATAAATTTTATGTGAGTTTCATCGATGCTTATAGTAGATTTACTTGGTTGTATCTACTCAAACATAAATCTGAGGTGTTTAATGTGTTCATCCAATTCCAAAAGCATGTTGAACGTCTCCTGGATCATAGGATTGTGCATGTACAAACTGATTGGGGCGGGGAGTATGAGAAACTCCATCCCTTCTTTCAGTCTCTTGGTATCTCCCACCGTGTGTCATGTCTTCACACCCACCAACAAAACGGCACCGCCGAACGCAAACATAGACACATCGTTGAAACTGGTCTCGCTTTGCTTGCTCATGCTTCTCTTCCATTACAGTTTTGGAGTGATGCTTTTTCCACTGCTTGTTTTCTCATTAACAGACTTCCCAGTCGCACTATTGATATGAATACTCTCATAGAACGTCTCCTTCATGAGCCACCGGATTACACCTTTTTCAAGGTTTGGATGTGCCTGTTGGCATCACCTACGCCCCTACAATAATCACAAACTTGAATTTCGCTCCAAGAAATGCGTGTTCTTAGGCTATAGTGCCTTGCATAAAGGATACAAGTGTCTACATGTCCCCTCTAATAGAGTGTATATTTCTAGGGACGTGGTCTTCGACGAGTCTTGTTTTCCCTTTGCCAACATGCCATCATCATCATCATCACCACCCACCGAATCATCTTTACTTTCGGCAGACCAATTTGTGGATATTGCATATGCACCCCCGTTGCTTGTTAACCATGGCGCAGGAATAGGTCGTGCTGCACGCCGCGAGCTTCTCACGCCGGAGGCAGAACCTCACGACTACATCGATCAGCCCAGCAGCATGGCTCATGCAGCACCAGGACGTGCGCCCTCGGGCTCTGCGCCAGCGCGCGCTGGTTCCCCCGAGCCGGCGTCTTCTGGGCTGTCACCAGCGGCCACGCCATCTCGTGCACCGGCCTCTCTTGCTCGTGGGCCGGAACCAGGCTCTAGCCCATCTTCGGAGCCTGTGTCGTCCGCGTCTCCCGCTCGCTCTCCATCGCTCGCGGTCTATGATGCAGTTGGGCCACCTCCTGCGCCTCCTGGGCCTTCACCGCCAGATCCGCCTCTGGCTGGCCCGGTCACTCGTGCTCGACATGGCATTGTCCAGCGCAAGGAATGCACGGACGGTACAGTCGCGTGGAGTGCGACCTGCCTGTCTGCCGATGTCACTGCCACGCCTCGCGATTTTCGCCTCGCCCTCCAGATTCCTCACCGGAGACTGGCCATGGAAGAGGAGTACTCAGCTCTGCTTCGGAATGGTACGTGGCAGCTTGTTCCACCGCAGCCTGGTGTCAACCTTATTGATTCGCGTTGGATATTCAAGGTTAAACAGCACTATGATGGTTCTGTGGAGAGATATAAAGCTCGCCTGGTAGCTAAAGCGTTCAAACAACGGTACGGTCTGGATTATGACGAGACGTTCAGTCCCGTGGTTAAGCATGTGACCATTCGCCTGCTGCTCTCTTTTGCTCTTGCACGTGGCTGGCATCTTCGGTAGTTGGACATTCAGAATGCCTTTCTCCATGGTTTTCTTGATGAGGAGGTCTTCATGAAGCAGCCTCTTGGGTTTACTGATCAACCTGATAAGCCCTCTCACTATTGCCGCCTCTTTATGGGCTCAAGCAGGCGCCTCGAGCTTGGCATGCTCGCCTCAGTTCTGTTCTTGGCTCTCTGGGTTTTATAGCATCTGCAACTCACACTTCCCTCTTCATTCTTCGACGCCCTGAGGTGACTATGTACCTGCTAGTATATGTCGATGATCTCATTGTTGTCAGCAGCACTTCTTCCGCTATACCACAGTTGATTATTGTTCTGCGTTCTGAGTTTTCTGTCAAGGATCTGGGCAAACCTCACTATTTTCTGAGCATTGAGGTTGATAGTCGTACTCCTGGCTGCCTTCTACTTCGACAGCGCAAGTACTCTCTGGATCTTCTTGCGCGTGCTGGTGTGCTCAAGTGTAGTCCCGCTCACACTCCTATGGCTGCATCTGAGCGCCTCTGTAGCACTAATGGTGATCTTCTCACTGCTGAAGATGCTACACGGTATTGCAGTATAGTTGAGGGGCTTCAGTACCTCACTATCACCAGGCCAGATTTGTCCTTTGTTGTCAACAAGGTCTGTTCAGTACCTTCATGAGCCTCGCACTTCTCATTGGTCCGCTGTTAAGCGGATTCTTCGCTATGTCCGCCACACTCAGTCTTCCTCCTCCACACTCATTTCTGCCTTTTCTGACGCAGATTGGGCTGGCAGTGCAGATGATCGGCGATCAACCGGGGATATGCTATATTCTATGGAGGGAATTTGATCGCCTGGAGTGCTCGTAAGCAGGAGACTGTTTCACGGTCGAGTACGGAGTCTGAGTACAAGGCTCTTGCTAATGCTACTGCAGAGCTTATTTGGGTTCAGTCAGTGTTACGGGAACTTAGTGTCCGACAGGTCAGTCCGCCAGTTTTGTGGTGTGACAACCTTGGAGCTACGTATATGTCATCTAACCCAGTCTTTCATGCACGGACAAAGCACATTGAGGTGGATTTTCACTTTGTTCGTGAGCGTGTGTCGAAGAAGCAACTGCAGATTCGATTCATCTCCTCCAAGGATCAGATTGCAGATTGCAGACATCTTCACTAAACCACTACCATTACCATTGCATGATCATTGTAAGCACAATCTCAACTTGTGCCTGGTTGAGATTGAGGGAGGGTGTTAGAATACGTGTATTGTACATCCTAACAAATACAAGTATTAGGTAGCCTTGTGTACCAAGTTGTAATCCTAACCTCCTAGATGTTTATCTCCTTGTAACATACGTGCTTTGCACGTTGAGATCCGGTCGATCTGTGATCGATCTCCTATATATATTCAGAGTACGTCAGCCCTGTTGGGTATCCGACTCCTCCCAAAACCTCTCTTCCTTTATTTGACTGACTGATTGATTGATTTTGTCACGTGTGGTGGAACTTAATTATCGATATGGCAACATGATGCATATTGTAGACGATATGAAGCCTACTCCCCTTGTGAGTTCTATTTTAAGCAAGCTCAGCAATGTGATCCCTACATGGAAGATTATTCCTAGTGATCATTGATAGGGCAATTAAAAACGAGGAATGGCGTGAACAAGTATAAGAAAAAAAAGTGAACCACAAACACTCAAGATCTATATCATCTTACAATAATTGTTTTTGTCACTACTAAATTATCTGGATCACTGTATATCAAAAAATATCTCTATGTATAATGAGGACAGAAACAATCCTTACTATTGCTATAAAGGAAAGCCTAGGCTAAAGACTGGTTATGAAAAAAAGTTTTTTCCTTGATGAACTAGAGAACAACATCGACCTTGTGTTACCCTCAATCAGGGCATGGTTATCTACACCGAAAGCTCTGGGAGGTATGGGGTTTCGCGACCTTGCCCTCTTTAACCAGGCAATGTTCGCAAAGTAGGGTTGGTGTCTCCTTACGGATCCTAACATCTCTCTGTGCACGAGTCCTCAAGGGAAGGTACTACCCTGATTCAGATTTTTGGCATGCTACAAGGTCTAGAACATTGTCTTACACTTGGCGAAGCATTTTACATGGGAGGTATCTCCTAGTCCAGGGTGAGCGCTGGGTCATCGGAGATGGGAATACGGTGAAAATCATGAGTGATAACTGGGTGTCCGGTGTGTGTCCTGGGCTGCTAAAACCGATATCACCAATACCATCTTTGGCAACAGTTCACTTGTCTACTTAATGACGACATAAATGATTGGTGTTCAGAAACGATCAATGCTTTCTTTGATGCAGCAAACGGCAGAGCGGATCCTTCAGATCCGTGTCTCACGGCGGGGTGGGGATGACTTTGTATGTTGGCCCTTCACCAAGCATGGCAACTACAAGGTTCGTTCAGCATACTTTTTCGCCCGCTGGAACAAGTATTTCAGTGCCCATTGTCGTGCGGGAAAAGGAAATGCTTTGGATGGAAAAGCAACAAAGAAGCATTAGAAATCTGTTTGGAGTGTCAAGGCACAGGGGAAGATGATCATTCACCTTTGGCGCTTTGCCCACGATTGCCTGCCGAGTGGCATTCAACTGATGAAATTACAAGTCCCAGATACGGGGCCATGAGTGTTCTGTGAACGGACTGAATACATTGTGCATGCCATGCTGTCTTGCCAGTTGCACGTGTGGTTTGGAGAGAGGTGAAATAGTCAGTAAACCTCTGCTTGAACCGGATTTTTTTTAGTTCCCATAGACAATGGCTCTTTGATTTCCTGGCTCGAGCTTCTGAAAAGCAAAATCCCACTCGGACTGTGGGGAAGATCTTGGCCTAAGTTGATTTGATTTGATCGCATCTGTACAAACAGAAAACGGATAAAAGGGGTGTGTCTAAACCTGCTCACCTGAAGTGGACACCACCGCCGCCGGGTTCTGTCTTTGTGACCTCTGACGCAGCGATCTTCAAAGCATCGGGATGTATGGCTGTCGGTGTTGTTATCCATGATCATCTGTACATCGCAAATCTCCTCTCCCCAGAATATGGTGAAGCAATTGCACTTCGTTGAGCTGTTTTGCTAGCTCGTGATACGGGCTTGGACAAAGCCATCTTCGCGTCGGACTGCCTATCGCTAGTGCAACATTTCGGCTCTACGACACGGGATTGTTCTTCTATGGTGATCCTGGTTGATGACATCAAGCACCTGGTGAAGGATTTTAACTCTGCCTCTTTCATTCATGTGAGAAGGGAGCTAAATGAAGCAGCGCATGTTTTAGCTAAATCTTGTTTCAACTTAATCTTAGTGAATTTTTCCTTTCTGTTCCGGATTGCATCCGGCAAACAATTTGTATTGACGTTGTTTGATCAATAAAGCGTTGTTCTGTCAAAAAAAAAAACATTGACCTTGTGTTTTCAGACGTCATTGAGTGGCTTGATGAGAGGGCATCAGTTTCGTAATTAATCGCACTAGTTAACAAGGGGAGTCTAAAAATGCTTAAATTTCCCATTTTTCCAAAGAATTAAGAGTTGTAGAAAGCATTTTCCATGATTTGTACTTCCTTCGTCCACGAATAAGTGTACGTTAGTACATGGCTTAAGTCAAACTTTATTAACTTTGATCTACTTCCTAGAAAAAGTAGCAGCACTTATGACACTAAATTAATATTGTTAGATTCATCTTGAAATATAGTTCAATAATACAATAATTTGATGTTACATATGTTGCTATTTTTGCGTAAAAATTTGGTCAAAATTAAAAATGTTTGACTTCAAAAAGGAAACTGTACACTTATTCGTGCACGGATGGAGTAGAATGTACTTTATGTACACTGAATTCTGAAAGTTAATATTCAAGTGTATGAGTTTTGCAGCTGAATGGCAGAGCAGAGTAGTTTCTTTTCTTTTCTTTTATGCTGTGGATAGCCAGCTCTTTTTCGGAAAATCAAATCTGATCTCGGGTGTATATGCACCCGGTATGTATAAAACATATTTCCAAACCGTAAAAAATTTAGGAAAAAAATTTAGCATGTAGAGGGACATGTTCTATGTGTGCACGTAAATTTTCACCTAAAACCAACATTTTTTGTACCCTGTGTAAAAAAGGCAAATAATGCCTCAAAAAGTAGACTATTTTAGCACCTAAGATTTGTCTTTTTTGCACAAGGCATGAAACATATCGGTTGTTGCTGAAACAACTTTGTAAGCATGTAATATGTCAAGGTATACACAAAGAATTTTTATTTATATTTTTCTAACATTTTTAAATATATTTAATATGCGTTTCAAATAAAGGGTGCATATGCACCCGTGTGTAGAAACACCCTGTCCGCTCTTTTTCCCCTTCTATATCTCTTTAAATAGATTCCATGTTTCAATTCACAGTGTACATGTAAACGATGGTATTTCCATGAACAACTGATATTCAGTGTAGACTCTTGAACAAAAAACGCGCAAAGGTAAGAACTTCGTGTGCTTTGCCTTGAAGAAAGACGCACGGCATCATTCAATTTAAGGTGGTGTGTCAAGAATTCAAGATACATCACTCGGTACTGTCTTTCGTTGACCACAAAAATGTGCTCTTCATTCAGAACATGTGGATTTCATATGACATAATGGTTTAGTTTACAATACTTTGCACAAAATTCTTCTGAAAGTCATGTATTCCAACAAAAGGCAGGTACCTTATGTGAACTTCATATTTTTTGTGCCTTGGATCACTGAATTTAGAAGAAATGCCTATAGCCAGCCAGGAACTGAACACCAGAATATTTTCCCTTGTCTATACACATTTAAATTACCAGGTGGGTGTGGTCCTTGAGATTAAGATTTCTTGGCATAAAATTGATCCATTGACGCATTCCATCGCCAGTGAGTTTATCCTGGCCGTGAATTAATTTGTAGCCTTGCGAGTGACGGTAAGTTTGTTGTTGGTTTGTGGATAGATGGAGTGTTACTTCAGATTTAGTTGAGAATGTGACTTGATAGATGAGTATATGGTGACATATGTGAGAAGCAGTTAACGTGACATGTTACTGTCAAGGACAGTTGTGGTATTAATATAAAATTTCTCGTTACTTTTTCTTGCCTACAGATGAATGGAACACGCCCGGTCCAGACGTTTCAGGCACGCACTAATTAATCCCCTCAACCTAAGGTAGTGACTGGCTGACTGATTGATTGATTGATTGATTTGATTAAGTAACCACTAATTGCATGGAAAATATTCAGCAAGTGATAAATAGAGGATATAGAAATTAAATAAGAAATCCATTATTCGTTTTGTTCACAACGGCGTCCACATATATAGCTGTCATCCCCTGATCCTCGCCCCGGCCCCGCACAAAGGACTCAGCATTTCTCTCTGCTAGCTCCTCGTTTCTCTTCTCTGCTTCCCTTTGTTCTTCTGATCGTTCGAGTGCCAGTAGTCGGCGCGCGGGATGGCGAGCAACTCCGGCAGCGGGGCGGCGGAGGATGGCAGCTACGAGTACGAGGAGGAGTTCGTGAACAACGCTCGGGGGATGAAGCTCTTCACCTGCCGGTGGCTCCCCCCCAAGGGCCAGACGATCAAGGGCCAAGTCTTCATCTGCCACGGTAACAGATATATCCCCTCCTTCCTCGCCGGACGCAGCCCGCTCTAATGGCGATCGATTCAACCAACCAACAAACTAACCGATACGAGTGCATGGCATGCAGGGTACGCGGTGGAGTGCAGCGTGACGATGCGTGGGACGGGGACGCGGCTGGCGCAGGCCGGGTACGCCGTGTACGGGGTGGACTTCGAGGGCCACGGCCGGTCGGAGGGGCTCCAGGGCTACGTTCCCTCCTTCGACGTCCTCGTCGCCGACTGCGACGCCTTCTTCGCCGCCGTCGTGGCATCCACCGCCAACACCGACCTCCCGCGGTTCCTGCTCGGCGAGTCCATGGGCGGCGCCGTCGCGCTGCTCCTCCACCGCGCCCGCCCCTCCTACTGGACCGGCGCCGTCCTGGTGGCGCCCATGTGCAAGGTACATACATGCATGCGCATCTTTACCTACTACCATCACTCCGGTCCGGTCGCCGGCCGGCGTCCAGAATCGTTTTCATACGGCGGCGCGCTTTAGACTAGTAGCACGCGCACGACGACGACGACGATCGAGAGGGAGCGGGATGCACGTATGCACAATCGGTGGAGCACCACTTGCTAGCTAGTTGCCGTCATCATCATCTGACTTTTGACCGGATCGAGATGCCGCCCCCGGCGTCGGCGTGCGCGGAGGAGCCGTTGCATATTTTGCGCTTGTTTAATATTAATCCAACATTCTAGTAGAGCAGTTGACCCGGCCGGCCGGCCATTCAGGGACTCATCGGTAACGACATATTCCTTCTAGTAACTCAATAGTTATTGAACTGACTGCTTTTTCGTCCGGACCAATTCAAAGTAAGAAATGACCTGGAATGACGACGATCTCTCATTTGTACTGTTGTGTGTAGATCGCCGATGAGATGAGGCCGCACCCCGTGGTGGTCAGCGTCCTCAAGGCCATGACCAGCATCATCCCGACGTGGAAGATCGTGCCGACGGCCGACGTCATCGACGCCGCCTACAGGATGCAGGAGAAGCGCGACGAGATCAGGAACAACCCCTACTGCTACCAGGGCAAGCCGCGCCTCAAGACCGCCTACGAGCTCCTCAGGGTCAGCCTCAACCTCGAGAACAACGTGCTATCAAAGGTAACTGCTACTTTTTCTACAAAGAAAAGAGAACATTCATCTTTATTTCCCACTTAATATAAGTAATGCAATTGTTCACTGAACCCTCAAAATAATCCTTTCTTCACTTTCATCATATAAACTACTCCCTCCTTCCCTGTTTATAGGACTTGCGTGTATCTAGAATGTAAATTTAACCATGATAATGCAAGATATATTTATAAAAATATATCATTAGAAAGTTTAAATGTTCTACTTTTTAATGATATAATTTTATGCTATACAAGTTAATAAAAAGCCGTATGCATCAATTGATGCAGGCTGGGGTCCTCCCCTTATCGAAAAAAAATATTGACTTCATTTTGGCTAAATTGACAATATAGAAATACGCGCAATTCCTATGAACTAGACCGGGAGTAGTATCGGTTATGCTTGCATAGAACCCCTGCCGGACCTAGTATTATCTATGTTGCCGCCATGTAACCAATTTTGTCTGCTACAACCTGTGATCCTCATATATATATCCCATTGTATGGTTAGCCACGGCTTCCTTGAGCCAAAATGGTTCCATAGTTGTGTTCTTGTCACTACCCAGTGGCGGATGCACAAAAATGTTGTAGAGTGGCATACCTTCCTAATTTTTACTTTTACACTGCTCATGTGTAATAAAAATTGCCCAAGTAAATATATAATTGTATTTCAAAAATTTAGGGTGGGCCACGACACACCCGGTTACCCTGTTGCGTACGCCCGTCATTACCCTGAAATAACTATATATTGATGGGCCGAAAAGTGCTTCTTGCGGTGTGTTTCATGTCACAAGCCAAAGTGAAATTCAGTGATGGGCCAGGGGCCATAGGCCCGTTGACGTAGCATGAATGAAAAACAAAGATCCTAGAGACTACTTTTCATTGGTAATCACCACCGGTAAGGGTATGTCATGCCCATCACCGGCGACCATTCACCTAAGGGGTATTCTAAGGTAGTATGTGCATACCTACTTATGTTCTTAGTGGTTAATGGCGACGCGTTTGTGAAGGGCTGAAGAGACAACGTCGAAAAGAGAAATAAGAATAAAGAGGATGAACTGGATTTTGTCTGATCTCAAGGATTTTCTTGTACGCGACATAATGTGGTGGCCACATCAGAAGAAAAAAACCACCACAAAAAACCATATATCGCCACTGTAAAAATGACTTTTTCACTCATAAATCTTAATACTACCTTATTACTCATTAAATTGCCGGATTGTATATTCATGAGTACCTATCGAAAACACTCTGTGGCACAATTCTAAGCCTTCAAACGAAGTCGATCATTATACATAATGAAAACAGTAAGTGCTGCGCTGATATTATTTCACTAAAGTTGCACACGAACAATTCAACGTTAGGATGATGTGTAATTTTAGGTGACAGCGATATTTTAAGAACAGTCAAAATAACTGAGAATTAGCAAAAGAAGGCCAATATATTAGTAATTAGCTTGATGTGTACTTCTATATTATCAACTAGCACACTTGCAGAGAGTGATACATTATATAAATTGAGGTATTTCTTAGGGCACATTAGCTGCGCCCTATTCTATATATACATCTCGATCGACCTCCCTTTCTGCAATTAAACAGAAGTGTGATTTGCTCGTGCAGCGTCCTTGTTCAGTTAGTTGGCTTTTTGACTAATTGATTACAGCGAAGGTACTTTTTTCTCACGTGTAATACATTTGTTCATGGCTCTCAAATTGATTTGAGTCCGCAGCTGATAGCTCTAGCAATTTTGTTGTCTCTTTCTGTTAACTATTATATTATATTATTCTCGGTTTTGTTGGCAATCTTTCCTATATGTTTTCCTATTTGATTGGTTTTGTAAGGAAAATTAGGAGTGATACTCATGCACTGCGCCTACATCCATGCAGGTTTCGTTGCCGTTCCTGATCGTCCATGGTGGGGACGACAAGGTGACGGATCCGTCCATCAGCGACCTCCTCTACCGGTCAGCGGCGAGCCAGGACAAGAAGCTCAACCTCTACCCGGGCATGTGGCACGCCCTCACATCCGGCGAGACCCCCGAAAACATCCACACGGTTTTTCAAGACATCATCGCGTGGCTAGACGAGAGATCCTCCTCGACGAAATCATCCGCCGCGGCCATGGACATCTCATCGGAGATGGAACAGAAGGCCAAGCACGATGAGCAGCATTTCGACAAACTATAGTACCACAGATGGTTACGGTGAGCAGCATGCATGCATGGTTAACTGGGACTTCGAATCAAATCAGAGCAAATCCATGGGAACTGGCTAGCTACACAAAGTGTGGTGGATTAATTAATTGTACTAATTGGCTAGCTAGTTCAGCAATTCATTTCTTACTACTGTGGTGTACCAGTACCATGTAACCTGTATCATATACTGTTCAATTATACAAAATATCTTCATCGTCAACTCGTCATAGTTTTGTTTGATAAATATCATCATCCTAACAAATTAACTAATAATATGATTCAACAGCGAAATATATTAGGCAAGTAGATAAATCAGCCTAAATCCACTGCCCCTGGCCCAAACTATGTATGCAGCCATACAGGCTTTGAACAAATAGCTCTGAAAGCCCAATAGTGTTTGATTGATTACCTTGTTTCCGTTAGTTGGCCCAGAGACAATACAAAAATTTCTCAAAACTAAAAAATGGCCAGAATAACTTACATCCCCACTCCACTCCTCTTGCTGAATATTGCTTGATCTTGCTTGCATCCTCTCAAAACAATTGTCGGCTCTTTTCTTTTACGGGGAAATGTTGCTTGCCGTGTAAAAAACAATGTCTCTTCCGACTAAAAAATAATGACGCTTCTTGCAAGATGGAAGTATCAGTTGTCAGAAATCCGAGGCGCAATCGATCATACGACAACAATCATTCACAATATCAAATTTTGGTGTCATTGGTGCGATTAAATATCTTTGTATGATCGATTGTGCATCAGATCCCAAACTAATGGTACCACAACGGGCTTCGTAGTTTCATGTTGATCTAGGAGAGGGATGGAACTTCGGATCGATGTCGTCTATACAGAAGACACGGATGGCGGTGCTTTGGAGATGAAAGGGAAATCATTCCTAAATGGTTCACTAGTATGGAAAGAGCTATAGGAGCACAACTAATGGAAGCGGGCTCCAACATTCGCATGTGACTGCTATTTTTAGCAGCGGACCGCATAGTGGCACACGACTAGTAAGGCCATAGTGGTAGCGTACCGTCTGGTAAGGAACGCGACTAGTAAATGGGGATCACATGTACAGATGACAATACATATTCTGCGGCGGGCGAAAACGGCTGCGCGCGACATGTATGAAGATAGTGGTAGCACGCCACAATTTGGCACGCGACTGGTATGTGGTGCCCGTACCTAACCAACGCACTATTGTCTAATTTTCCTCCGGGACGATATAAAGCTTTGTGTGTGGGCACCATGTCACACTCTCAGAACACAGAATTTAGCAAAGATTGTCGTCGATCGATCGTGGGAAGCTCCTATGGCAGAGCTTCTCGAAGATGTATTATGCTTATAGCTATACAACTACCATTTATAAGACATCTTCGAGGAGCTCGTCTTAGGATCATATCCACACATCAGGGAGATTATAGGGGCAAGCTTATTGGCAGTGTGCCCTATCCGAAGCACGCGGCTAATAATACTCGCAGCGCACCGCCTGGTCGCACGCAGCTACTAGGTTAGCCGCACCATGCCTCCTACAGCCGCACGCAACTACTAACTTATCCGCGGCGTGCTTCTACAGCCGCACGCTTCTATTATGTCTCATAAAGTGGCACTACTAATAATCTCCCTCTACTTATTTCCTCATTCTGGATACAAATCCGCTCGAGCCAACACTAGCCAGAGCCGCCGCCACCTTCCCCGACAGGTCACGCCGACCGCCCGTGATGTCTATGCACGCTTCTATTCTTGTAGACAGTGTTGGGTCTCCAAGTGCAGAGGTTTGTAGAACAGCAGCAAGTTTCTCTTAAGTGGATCACTCAAGATTTATCAAACTCAGGGAGATAGAGGTCAAAGATATCCCTCTCAAGCAACCCTGCAATTACGATGCAAGAAGTATCTTGTGTCCCCAGCACACCAAATACACTTGTCAAATCTATAGGTGCACTAGTTCGGCGAAGAGATAGTGAAATACAAGTAATATGAATGATTATGAGTGGTAATTGCAGTCTGAACTAAAAATTGCAGCAAGCAAACATGTAGCAGAACTGGTTGTAAACAGTGTTTCAATGCTTGCAAACAAGGCCTAGGGATCATACATTCACTAGTGGTCACTCTCAACAATGATATCATAAATGAATACATAAATATTATCTCTTGACTATGCTACTCTGAACCACTCTCCAGTTAGATAACAAACACAAATTCACCGCGTAGGGCTACATAAGTACTCCTTAAAGTTCGCATTCTAAATCTATGGATGCCCACGCTATCACTTTGAGCATACAAAGATAGTACTAACAAGATGATACGTCCCAAACGTATCTATAATTTTTGATGCTCCGTGCTTGTTTTGTTACAATTCTTATATGTTTTATGTGCACTTTTCCATACTTTTTAGCATTTTCTGGGACTAACCTATTAACGCACTGCCGCAGTGCCAGTTCCTGTTTTCTGCTATTTTTGTGTTTCAGAAAAGTTGTACATGAAAGTTTCTCGAAATTGGACGAAACAAAATCTCAGAGTCTTATTTTTCCGGGACAAAGACGGAGCCAGAAGGACACGCGCGGGAGAGCTTCCACGTGGCGGTACATAGGGCAGGCGCGGCCCCACCCTTCATCGCGCCTGGCCCATGTACTGGCACCTCGTCGCCTCGTTTGCTCCACCCTTCCGCCTATTTATTCCTCGTATCAGGAAAACCCCAGGGACCGGAGCCTCCATCCGTGAAAAGTTCCGACGCCACCGTCAACCGAAACTCTAGTTTGGGAGGGTTCTGCAGTCCATCCCGGCACCCTGCCGGAGAGGGAAATCACCGTCGGAGGCCTCTATATCGCAATGTCTTCATCCGAGGTGATGCGTGAGTAGTCCTCCACGGGACCATGGTCCATAGCATTAGCTAGATGGTTGTCCTCTCCTTGTTGTATAGATCTTGTGAGCTGCCTAACATGATCAAGATTGTCTATTTGTAATTGCTACATGTTGGTTTGATGTGGATCCGATTTATAGAGAGATTGGTTTGGTTGAGATTATGTATTATGTTATTATGATCTTGCATGCTCTCCGTTTCTAGTAGATGTTGTGGTCAAGTAGATGCTAGCGACTCCAAGAGGGAATATTTATGCTCGATAGTGGGTTCATGCCTCTATTTAACCATGGGAAGTGACCTTGTTCTCTACGGTTGTAGATGTGATGTTGCTACTAGGGAGAAAACAATGGTGTTCTATTCAAGGGTAGTTTCATCGTTTACTTTACACACATTACTTAAAGCGATAGTTCGTTGCTTGCAACATAATACTGGAGGGTGTCGCGGATGCAATCCTGAATGTGTATTATTAGTCATAGATGCAGTTGGATTACGGTCTATGTATATTGTTGTAATGTCCGCATACTTTCATAGCATGTATTCTGCACCAACCATTAACGTAGAATCTATGTTTGTCAATTGCCCATCTGTAGTTTGTTTACCCAGCATATTTATTTATTGGGGAGGCGCCTTTAGTGAACTGTGGACCCCGGTCCTTCTTCTTTTAATTGCAATCTTCTACAACATTTTCCTGTTCTGTTCTCTGCAAACAATTCTTCTTCCACACGGTTCGTTTAATCCTTTGTTTTCAGCAAAACCAGTGAGCTCAACCTCGCTGAAAGTTGGGGACAAAGTACTTGGTTGTTTGTTTGCAGGTCTCCACGTTGCTGTTGACGCCGGCAGTGCGCCCTGCCACGAGTTGGTTCGCAACACCTCGGGAGAGAATGTTTTTCTCCTACTGGTCGATAAACCTTGGTTTCTTACTGAGGGAAAACTTCCTGCTGTGCTCATCATACCTTCCTCTTGGGGTTTCACTCAACGTTGCGCATAAATTCTCCTTCATCAACTCCGCGCTCAGCAAGACCATTTCTAGCACCGTTGCCGGGGAGAAAAGCATCTCTTCTGCGAGGGGAGTCTCTCACTCTCAACTCTTTTACTTTGTTATTGTTTTTCTTGCATACTTTATTTTTATCTTGTTTGCATTTTATATCAACATTACTAGTGTTGGTAATAGTCCAAACTTTAGCTACATTATTCTCTTTAGCTAGTTTTTCTTCTCTTTCCCACCTAGCATGCAATTCGGCCATCAATCTAATATTTTCATTAATTCGAACTTGGATGGCGTTTGCTGTAGCAAATGACTTAATATCTTTATCTTCATTAGGCATAACTTTCGATTTTAAAAGATCAACATTAGAGGCAAGACTATCAACCTTAGAAGCAAGAATATCTATTTTACCAAGCTTTTCTTCAACAGATTTGTTAAAAGCAGTTTGTGTACTAATAAATTATTTAAGCATGGCTTCAAGACCAGGGTGTACACTCATATTATTGTTGTAAGAATTACCATAAGAATTACCATAAAAATTACCATAACCATTACCATTATTAGAAGGATATGGCCTATAGTTGTTACCAGAATTATTCCTATAAGCATTGTTGTTGAAATTATATTTTTTAATGAAGTTCACATCAACATGCTCTTCTTGAGCAACCAATGAAGCTAAAGGAACATTATTAGGATCAACATTAGATCTACCATTCACAAGCATAGACATAATAGCATCAATCTTATCATTCAAGGAAGAGGTTTCTTCAACAGAATTTACCTTCTTACCTTGTGGAGTCCTTTCAGTGTGCCATTCAGAGTAGCTTATCATCATATCATCAAGGAGCTTTGTTGCCGCCCCCAAAGTAATGGACATAAAAGTACCTCCAGCAGCTGAATCCAATAGGTTCCGCGAAGAAAAATTCAATCCTGCATAGAAGGTTTGGATGATCATCCAAGTAGTTAGTCCATAGGTAGGGCAATTCTTTACCAAAGATTTCATTCTTTCCCATGCTTGAGCAACATGTTCATTATCCAATTGCTTAAAATTCATTATGCTACTTCTCAAAGATATAATTTTAGCGGGAGGATAATATCTACCAATGAAAGCATCCTTATATTTAGTCCATGAATCAATACTATTCTTAGGCAAAGATAGCAACCAATCTTTAGCTCTTCCTCTTAAGGAGAAAGGAAACAATTTCAATTTTATAATGTCACCATCTACATCCTTATACTTTTTCATTTCACAAAGTTCAACAAAATTATTAAGATGGGAAGCAGCATCATCAGAACTAACACCAGAAAATTGCTCTCTCATAACAATATTTAGTAAAGCAGGTTTAATTTCATAAAATTCTGCTGTAGTAGCAGGTGGAGCAATAGGTGTGCATAGGACATCATTATTATTTATGCTAGTGAAGTCACACAACTTAGTATTCTCAGGAGTACCCATTTTAGCAGTAGTAAAAATAAGTAAACTAAATAAAGTAAATGCAAGTAACTAAATTTTTTGTATTTTTGATATAAAGAACGCAAACAAGACAGTAAATAAAATAAAGTAAAGCAAGACAAAAACAAAGTAAAGAGATTGGATGTGGGAGACTCCCCTTGCAGCGTGTCTTGATCTCCCTGGCAACGGCGCCAGAAAAAGAGCTGCTGGCGTGCAGTTGACGTGGGAGTTAGAAATCTCTGTGGTGTAACTTTTCTTCAGGTTCCCCGGCAACGGCGCCAGAAAAATAGCTTGATAACGCGTGAAGCACACGTCCGTTGGGAACCCCAAGAGGAAGGTGTGATGCGTATAGCAGCAAGTTTTCCCTCAGTAAGAAACCAAGGTTATCGAACCAAGAGGGAGTCAAGGGCCACGTGAAGGTTGTTGGTGACGGAGTGTAGTGCAGCCGCAACACTAGGGATTCCGGCGCCAACGTGGAACCTGCACAACACAATCAAAATACTTTGCCCCAACTTAACAGAGTGAGGTTGTCAATCTCACCGGCTTGCTGTAAACAAAGGATTAAACGTATGGTGTGGAGAATGATGTTTGTTTGCGAAGAACAGTAGAGAACAGAGTTTGTAGTAGATTGTATTTCAGATGTAAAAGAATGGACCGGGGTCCACAGTTGACTAGTGGTGTCTCTCCAATAAGATAAATAGCATGTTGGGTGAACAAATTACAGTTGGGCAATTGACAAATAGAGATGGCATAACAATGCACATACATATCATGATGACTACTATGAGATTTAATAAGGGCATTACGACAAAGTACATAGACCGCTATCCAAAGATGCATCTATGCCTAAAAAGTCCACCTTCGAGGTTAGCATCCGCACCCCTTCCAAGTATTAAGTTGCAAACAACGGACAATTGCATTAAGTATGGTGCGTAATGTAATCAACACAAATATCCTTAGACAAAGCATTGATGTTTTATCCCTAGTGGCAACAACACATCCACAACCTTAGAACTTTCCGTCATCGTCCCGCATTCAATGGAGGCATGAACCCACTATCGAGCATAAATACTCCCTCTTGGAGTTACAAGTATCAACTTGGCCGCAGCCTCTACTAGCAACGGAGAGCATGCAAGAACATAAACAACACATATATGAAAGATTGATAATCAACTTGACATAGTATTCCATATTCATCGGATCCCAACAAACACAACATGTAGCATTACAAATAGATGATCTTGATCATGATAGGCAGCTCACAAGATCTAACATGATAGCACAATGAGGAGAAGACAACCATCTAGCTACTGCTATGGACCCATAGTCTAAGGATGAACTACTCACATATCAGTCCGGAGGCGATCATGGTGATGAAGAGTCCTCCGGGAGATGATTCCCCTCTCCGGCAGGGTGCCGGAGGCGATCTCCTGAATCCCCCGAGATGGGATTGGCGGCGGCGGCGTCTCTGGAACTTTTTCCGTATCGTGGCTCTCGGTAATAGGGTTTTCGCGACGGAGAGTATAAGTAGGCGGAAGGGCAGAGTTGGAGGCGGCGCAGGGGCCCCACACCATAGGCCGGCGCGGGCCCCATGCTGGCCGCGCCGCCTTGTGGTGTCGGCGCCCCGTGGCCCCACTTCGTATCTCCCTCGGTCTTCTGGAAGCTCCGTGGAAAAATAAGACCCTGGGCGTTGATTTCGTCCAATTCCGAGAATATTTCCTTTGTAGGATTTCTGAAACCAAAAACAGCAGAAAACAGGAACCGGCGCTTCGGCATCTTGTCAATAGGTTAGTGCCGGAAAATGCATAATAATGATGTAAAGTGTGTATAAAACATGTGAGTATTGTCATAAAAGTAGCATGGAACATATGAAATTATAGATACGTTGGAGACGTATCAAGCATCCCCAAGCTTAGTTCCTACTCGCCCTCGAGTAGGTAAACGATAACAAGGATAATTTTTGAAGTGACATGCTATCATAATCTTGATCAATACTATTGTAAAGCATATGAGGTGAATGAAGTGATTCGAAGCAATGGTAAAGACAATGATTAAACAACTGAATTATATAGCAAATACTTTTCATGAATAGTACTTTCAAGACAAGCATCTATAAGACTTGCACAAGAGTTAACTCATAAAGCAATAAATTCTTAGTAGAAAGTTTTGAAGCAACACAAAGGAAGATATAAGTTTCAGCAGTTGCTTTCAACTTAAACATGTTTATCTCATGGATATATCTCATGGATAATTGTCAACACAAAGTACTATGATGAATGCAAATAAGCAAGTATGTAGGAATCAATGCACACAGTTGACACAAGTGTTTGCTTCTAAGATAGAAAGAAGTAGGTAAATTGACTCAACATAAAGTAAAAGAATGGGCCCTTCGCAGAGGGAAGCATGGATTACTATTTTTGTGCTAGAGCTTTTCATTTTGAAAACATAGAAACAATTTTGTCAACGGAGTAATAATTCATATGTGTTACGCATAAAATATCCTATAAGTTGCAAGCCTCATGCATAGAGTACCAATAGTGCTCGCACCTTGTCCTAATTAGCTTGGATTTACATGGCTTATCATTGCATAACATATGTTTCAACCAAGTGTCACAAAGGGGTACCTCTATGCCGCCTGTACAAAGGTCCAAGGAGATAGATCGCATTTGATTTCTCGTTTTTGATAGATCTCAACTTAGGACATCCATACCGGGACAACATAGACAACAGATAATGGACTCCTCTTTAATGCTTAAGCATTCAACAACAGATAATATTCTCATAAGAGATTGAGGATTGATGTCCAAACTGAAACTTCCACCATGATTCATGGTTTTAGTTAGCGGCCCAATGTTCTTCTCTAACAATATGCATACTCAAACCATTTGATCATGATAAATCACCCTTACTTCAGACAAGACGAACATGCATAGCAACTCACATGATATTCAACAAAGGTGAAATAGTTGATGGCGTCCCCAGAAACATGGTTACCGCTCAACAAGCAACTTATAAGAAATAAGATACATAAGTAACATATTCAATACCATAATAGTTTTTAAGGCTATTTTACCATGAGCTATATATTGCAAAGACAAGGAATGAAGTTTTAAAGGTAGCACTCAAGTAATTTACTTTGGAATGGCAGAGAAATACCATGTAGTAGGTAGGTATGGTGGACACAAATGGCATAGTTTTTGGCTCAAGGATTTGGATGCACGAGAAGTATTCCCTCTCAATACAAGGCTTTGGCTAGCAAGGCTATTTGAAGCAAACTCAAGTATGAACCGGTACAGCAAAACTTTTATAAGAACATATTGCAAGCATTATAAGACTCTACACTGTCTTCCTTGTTTTTCAAACACCTTAACTAGAAAATATCTAGACTTTAGAGAGACCAATCATGCAAACCAAATTTCAACAAGCTCTATGGTAGTTCTTCATTAATAGGTACAAAGTACATGATGCAAGAGCTTAAACATGATCTCTTTGAGCACAACAATTGCCAAGTATCAAATTATTCAAGACAATATACCAATTACCACATGAAGCATTTTCTGTTTCCAACCATATAACAACGAACGAAGCAGTTTCAACCTTCGCCATGAACTTTAAAAGTAAAGCTAAGAACACCAGTGTTCATATGAAACAGCGGAGCGTGTCTCTCTCCCAAACAAGGAATGCTAGGATCCAATTTTATTCAAACAAAAACAAAAACAAAAACATACAGACGCTCCAAGTAAAGCACATAAGATGTGACGGAATAAAAATATAGTTTCACTAGAGGTGACCTGATAAGTTGTCGATGAAGAAGGGGATGCCTTGGGCATCCCCAAGCTTAGACGCTTGAGTCTTCTTGAAATATGCAGGGATGAACCACAGGGGAATCCCCAAACTTAGAGTTTTCACTCTTCTTGATCATATTGTATCATCCTCCTCTCTTGATCCTTGAAAACTTCCTCCACACCAAACTCAAAACAACTCATTAAAGGGTTAGTGCATAATCGAAAATTCACATATTCAGAGGTGACATAATCATTCTTAACACTTCTGGACATTGCACAAAGCTACTGAAAGTTAATGGAACAAAGAAATCCATCCAACATAGCAAAACAGGCAATGCGAAATAAAAGGCAGAATCTGTCAAAACAGAACAGTCCGTAAATACGGATTTTTCAGGGGCACTTAACTTGCTCAGATGAAAAAGCTAAAATTGAATGAAAGTTGCGTACATATCTGAGGATCACGCACATAAATTGGCATATTTTTCTTAGTTACCTACAGACGGGGCTACTCAATTTCGTGACAGCAAGAAATCTGTTTCTGCGCAGTAATCCAATTCTAGTATCAACCTTACTATCAAAGACTTTACTTGGCACAACAATGCAATAAAATAAAGATAAGGAGAGGTTGCTACAGTAGTATCAACTTCCAAGACTCAAATATAAAATAAAAGTGCAGAAGTAAAATAATGGGTTGTCTCCCATAAACGCTTTTCTTTGACGCCTTTCAGCTAGGCGCAGAAAGTGAGAATCAAGTATTATCAAGAGATGAAGCATTAACATCATAATTTGTTCTAATAATAGAATCATAAGGTAACTTCATTATATTTCTAGGGAAGTGTTCCATACCTTTCTTGAGAGGAAATTGATACTTAATATTCCCTTCCTTCATATCAATGATAGCACCAACAGTTCGAAGAAAAGGTCTTCCCAAAATAATGGGACAAGATGCATTGCATTCAATATCCAAGACAACAAAATCAACGGGGACAAGGTTATTGTTAACCGTAATGCGAACATTATCAATCCTCCCCAAAGGTTTCTTTATAGCATTATCAGCAAGATTAACATCCAAATAATAATTTTTCAATGGTGGCAAGTCAAGCATATCATAGATTTTCTTAGGCACAACAGAAATACTTGCACCAAGATCACATAAATCATTACAATCAAAATCATTGACTTTCATCTTAATGATGGGCTCCCAACCATCTTCTAACTTCCTAGGAATAGAAGTTTCAAGTTTTAATTTCTCTTCTCTAGCTTTTATGAGAGCATTTGTAATATGTTTTGTAAAGGCCAAATTTATAGCACTAGCATTAGGGCTTCTAGCAAGTTTTTGTAAGAACTTAATAACTTCAGAGATATGACAATCATCAAAATCTAAACCATTATGATCTACAGCAATGGGATCATTGTCCCCAATATTTTGAAAAATTTCAGCAGTTTTATCACAAACAGTTTCAGCAGTTTCAGGCAGTTTTGCACGCTTTGCACTAGGAGTAGAAACATTGCCAACACCAATTATTTTACCATTCATAGTAGGAGGTTTAGAAACATGTGAAGCATCAACATTACTAGTGGTGGTAATAGTCCAAACTTTAGCTACATTATTCTCTTTAGCTAGTTTTTCTTCTCTTTCCCACCTAGCATGCAATTCGGCCATCAATCCAATATTTTCATTAATTCGAACTTGGATGGCGTTTGCTGTAGCAAATGACTTAATATATTTATCTTCATTAGGCATAACTTTCGATTTTAAAAGATCAACATCAGAGGCAAGACTATCAACCTTAGAAGCAAGAATATCAATTTTACCAAGCTTTTCTTCAACAGATTTGTTAAAAGCAGTTTGTGTACTAATAAATTCTTTAAGCATGGCTTCAAGACCAGGGGGTACACTCCTATTATTGTTGTAAGAATTACCATAAGAATTACCATAACCATTACCATTATTAGAAGCATATGGCCTATAGTTGTTACCAGAATTATTCCTATAAGCATTGTTGTTGAAATTATTATTTTTAATGAAGTTCAAATCAACATGCTCTTCTTGAGCAACCAATGAAGCTAAAGGAACATTATTAGGATCAACATTAGATCTACCATTCACAAGCATAGACATAATAGCATCAATCTTATCATTCAAGGAAGAGGTTTCTTCAACAGAATTTACCTTCTTACCTTGTGGAGTCCTTTCAGTGTGCCATTCAGAGTATCTTATCATCATATCATCAAGGAGCTTTGTTGCCGCCCCCAAAGTAATGGACATAAAAGTACCTCCAGCAGCTGAATCCAATAGGTTCCGCGAAGAAAAATTCAATCCTGCATAGAAGGTTTGGATGATCATCCAAGTAGTTAGTCCATGGGTAGGGCAATTGTTTACCAAAGATTTCATTCTTTCCCATGCTTGAGCAACATGTTCATTATCCAATTGCTTAAAATTCATTATGCTACTTCTCAAAGATATAATTTTAGCGGGAGGATAATATCTACCAATGAAAGCATCCTTACGTTTAGTCCATGAATCAATACTATTCTTAGGCAAAGATAGCAAAGCAATCTTTAGCTCTTCCTCTTAAGGAGAAAGGAAACAATTTCAATTTTATAATGTCACCATCTACATCCTTATACTTTTGCATTTCACAAAGTTCAACAAAATTATTAAGATGGGCAGCAGCATCATCAGAACTAACACCAGAAAATTGCTCTCTCATAACATTATTTAGTAAAGCAGGTTTAATTTCATAAAATTCTGCTATAGTAGCTGGTGGAGCAATAGGTGTGCATAGGAAATCATTATTATTTGTGCTAGTGAAGTCACACAACTTAGTATTCTCAGGAGTACCCATTTTAGCAGTAGTAAAAATAAGTAAACTAAATAAAGTAAATGCAAGTAACTAATTTTTTTGTATTTTTGATATAAAGAACGCAAACAAGACAGTAAATAAAATAAAGTAAAGCAAGACAAAAACAAAGTAAAGAGATTGGATGTGGGAGACTCCCCTTGCAGCATGTCTTGATCTCCCCGACAACGGCGCCAGAAAAAGAGCTGCTGGCGTGCAGTTGACGTGGGAGTTAAAAATCTCTATGGTGTAACTTTTCTTCAGGTCCCCGGCAACGGCGCCAGAAAAAGAGCTTGATAACGCGTGAAGCACACATCCGTTGGGAACCCCAAGAGGAAGGTGTGATGCGTACAGCAGCAAGTTTTCCCTCAGTAAGAAACCAAGGTTATCGAACCAGTAGGAGTCAAGGACCACGTGAAGGTTGTTGGTGATGGAGTGTAGTGCGGCGCAACACCAGGGATTCCGGCGCCAACGTGGAACCTGCACAACACAATCAAAATACTTTGCCCCAACTTAACAGTGAGGTTTTCAATCTCACCGGCTTGTTGTAAACAAAGGATTAAACGTATGGTGTGGAGAATGATGTTTGTTTGTGAAGAACAGTAGAGAACAGAGTTTGCAGTAGATTGTATTTCAGTTGTAAAAGAATGGACCGGGGTCCACAATTCACTAGTGGTGTCTCTCCAATAAGATAAATAGCATGTTGGGTGAACAAATTACAGTTGGGCAATTGACAAATAGAGAGGGCATAACAATGCACATACATATCACGATGACTACTATGAGATTTAATCAGGGAATTACGACAAAATACATAGACCGCTATCCAGCATGCATCTATGCCTAAAAAGTCCACCTTCAGGTTAGCATCCGCACCCTTTCCAGTATTAAGTTGCAAACAACAGACAATTGCATTAAGTATGGTGCGTAATATAATCAACACAAATATCCTTAGACAAAGCATTGATGTTTTATCCCTAGTGGCAACAGCACATCCACAACCTTAGAACTTTCTCATCACCGTCCCGCATTCAATGGAGGCATGAACCCACTATCGAGCATAAATACTCCCTCTTGGAGTTACAAGTATCAACTTGGCCAGAGCCTCTACTAGCAACGGAGAGCATGCAAGAACATAAACAACACATATATGATAGATTGATAATCAACTTGACATAGTATTCCATATTCATCGGATCCCAACAAACACAACATGTAGCATTACAAATAGATGATCTTGATCATGATAGGAAGCTCACAAGATCTAACATGATAGCACAATGAGGAGAAGACAACCATCTAGCTACTGCTATGGACCCATAGTCCAAGGATGAACTACTCACACATCAGTCCGGAGGCGATCATGGTGATGAAGAGTCCTCCGGGAGATGATTCCCCTCTCCGGAAGGGTGCCGGAGGTGATCTCCTGAATCCCCCGAGATGGGATTGGCGGCGGCGGCGTCTCTGGAACTTTTTCCGTATCGTGGCTCTCGGTAATAGGGTTTTCGCGATGGAGAGTATAAGTAGGCGGAAGGGCAGAGTTGGAGGCGGCGCAGGGGCCCCACACCATAGGCCGGCGCGGGCCCCATGCTGGTCGCGCCGCCTTGTGGTGTCGGCGCCCCGTGGCCCCACTTCGTATCTCCCTCGGTCTTCTGGAAGCTCCGTGGAAAAATAAGATCCTGGGCGTTGATTTCGTCCAATTCCGAGAATATTTTCTTTGTAGGATTTCTGAAACCAAAAACAGCAGAAAATAGGAACTGGCGCTTCGGCATCTTGTCAATAGGTTAGTGCCGGAAAATGCATAATAATGATGTAAAGTGTGTATAAAACATGTGAGTATTGTAATAAAAGTAGCATGGAACATCCTTTCAAAAAAAAAAAAAGTAGCATGGAACATAAGAAATTATAGATACGTTTGAGACGTATCATTTACACAATCACCACCAATAGTAATACTGAACATTTGAATGCTAGCAAACCTCATACTACTAGTAACAAAATCGAAATTGAGGAAAAGTCTCCACTCCACATAGAAAAGTGTATAAACCCATTAAAACTATTCTCGACAAGCGTGCTGAAATTTTTAGAGGTGTGGGAGATAATTGTCCTTTTACTTTTGATAGCAATAATTTTGATTTTGAAAGTCTTACCATTACTGAAGTTATAAAGTTCTTTCAAAAGCTCGCTGAAACTCCCAATGCTAGTGAAGAAAATGTTGCTCTTACAAAGCATATTGCTAGTGCTACTATGAAAATGAGGGAAGAGAAGTTGAAACATGAGGCTTCAATTCCTAAAAAGTTAGAAGATGGTTGGGAACCTATTATTAATATGAGAGTAGAATAATTTGATTGTAATGCTTTATGTGATCTTTGTGCAAGTATTTCTGTTATGCCTAAAAGAGTTTATGATATGCTTGACTTGCCACCGTTAGAAAAATGTTATTTGAATGTTCTTCTTGTTGATGTTGCTGCAAAGAAACCTTTAGAGAGAGTTGATAATATTCTTATACAAGTTAATAATAATTATGTTCCCGTTGATTTTGTTGTTTTGGATATTGAATGCAATGCTTCATGCCCTATTATTTTGGGAAGACTGTTTCTTAGCACTGCAGGTGCTATCATTGATATGAGAGATGGAATAATTCGTTATCAATTTCCACTCAAAAGAGGTATGGAACACTTCCCTATAAAAAGAAAGAAGTCACCTTATGACTCTATTTATAGGACAACTTATGGTGTTGATGAGCCATCTCTTGACAATACTTGATTTGCACCCTTTCTGCGCCTAGCTCAAAGGCGTTAAAGAAAAGCGCTTATGGGAGACAACACATGTTTTATTTCTGTTATTTTTTCTTTGTTGAGTCTTGGAAGTTATTGCTACTGTAATAACATCTCCTTATCGTTTTTATTTCGTTTTTGCGCCAAGGGTAGCCTCTAATAGAAAGAAAGCAGTGTTTGGGATATTTGCAATTCTTAAACAGATTCTGTGCTGGTCACGAAAAAATTCTTAAAAATCTCCATAACGTTATTTTAAGCTGCAATTTTTTTTGCTTATGCCCCAGTATATTATCTAACTTTCGTTAGTTTAGCATTTTTAGATTTGAGCAACAGAACTATTTCTTTAATTACGATCTCTGCATGTTGGTCTGTTTTAACAGATTTCTGCCATGTTTTGCATTTGCGTCTTATGCTTCATCTTTTTGAGTTCTTTTGTGAAAAAGAGCTTTGGGAAGAAATAGCTACAGTAGCATATGTTAAAATGAGTGTTTGATATGTGTCATTACTGAAGTCTTGCTGGTTTGATATATTTTTATTTGCACTAATGTTGCTAATCAATTGTGCTGAGTTTTGTGTGAAGGAAGTTTTCAAGTGTAGGGAGAGAAGAATGATGCAATAAGATGAAGCATGGACAAGAGCTCAAGCTTGGGGATGTCCCCGGAACCCCACAAGAAATATCCAAGAAGTACAAGCGTCAAAGCTTGGGATGCCCAAGGCATCCCCTCTTCATCAACAAAAATTACCAGGTCATTTTTCAACACGCTATATATATTTTTATTCCTTCATGTGATATGTGTTATCCTTGGAGCGTCTTTACTTTTTGTTGTGTGTTTACTTTCAATAAATTTGTATCCCATCATTCATGTTTACTTTGGAGTGAGATACGTGATACGTCTCCGACGTATCGATAATTTCTTATGTTCTATGCCATATTATTGATGATACCTACATGTTTTATGCACACTTTATGTCATATTCGTGCATTTTCTGGAACTAACCTATTAACAAGATGCCGAAGTACCGGTTCCGTTTTCTCGCTGTTTTTGGTTTCAGAAATCCTAGTAACGAAATATTCTCGGAATTGGACGAAACAAAGACCCAGGGGCCTATTTTTCCACGGAGCTTCCGAAGACCGAAGAACATACGAAGTGGGGCCACGAGGTGGCGACACCACAAGGCGGCGCGGCCCGGGGGGCCCGCGCCGCCCTATGGTGTGGCCCCCTCGTCCGGCCCCCGACTCGCCCTTCCGCCTACTTAAAGCCTCCGTCGCGAAACCCCCGAGGCGAAAAACCACGATACGGAAAACCTTACCGAGACGCCGCCGCCGCCGATCCCATCTCGGGGATTCTGGAGATCTCCTCCGGCACCCCGCCGGAGAGGGGATTCATCTCCCGGAGGACTCTACACCGCCATGGTCGCCTCCGGAGTGATGAGTGAGTAGTTCACCCCTGGACTATGGGTCCATAGCAGTAGCTAGATGGTTGTCTTCTCCTCATTGTGCTTCATTGTTGGATCTTGTGAGCTGCCTAACATGATCAAGATCATCTATCCGTAATTCTATATGTTGTGTTTGTCGGGATCCGATGGATAGAGAATACCATGTCATGTTAATTATCAAGTTATTACATATGTGTTGTTTATGATCTTGCATGCTCTCCGTTACTAGTAGAGGCTCTGGCCAAGTTTTTACTCTTAACTCCAAGAGGGAGTACTTATGCTCGATAGTGGGTTCATGCCTGCATTGACACCTGGGACAGTGACAGAAAGTTCTAAGGTTGTGTTGTGCTGTTGCCACTAGGGATAAAACATTGGCGCTATGTCCGAGGATGTAGTTGTTGATTACATTACGCACCATACTTAATGCAATTGTCCGTTGCTTTGCAACTTAATACTGGAGGGGGTTCGGATGATAACCTCGAAGGTGGACTTTTTAGGCATAGATGCAGTTGGATGGCGGTCTATGTACTTTGTCGTAATGCCCAATTAAATCTCACTATACTTATCATGTCATGTATGTGCATTGTTATGCCCTCTCTATTTGTCAATTGCCCGACTGTAATTTGTTCACCCAACATGCTTTTATCTTATGGGAGAGACACCTCTAGTGAACTGTGGACCCCGGTCCATTCTTTAATACTGAAATACAAATCTGCTGCAATACTTGTTTTTACTATTTTCTCTCGCAAACAATCATCTTCCACACAATACGGTTAATCCTTTGTTACAGCAAGCCGGTGAGATTGACAACCTCACTTGTTTCGTTGGGGCAAAGTACTTTGGTTGTGTTGTGCAGGTTCCACGTTGGCGCCGGAATCTCCGGTGTTGCGCCGCACTACATCCCGCCGCCATCAACCTTCAACGTGCTTCTTGGCTCCTCCTGGTTCGATAAACCTTGGTTTCTTTCTGAGGGAAAACTTGCTGCTGTGCGCATCATACCTTCCTCTTGGGGTTGCCCAACGAACGTGTGAAATACACGCCATCAAGCTCTTTTTCTGGCGCCGTTGTCGGGGAGATCAAGACACGCTGCAAGGGGAGTCTCCACTTCTCAATCTCTTTACTTTGTTTTTGTCTTGCTTTATTTTATTTACTACTTTGTTTGCTGCACTTATATCAAAACACAAAAAAATTAGTTGCTAGCTTTACTTTATTTACTGTCTTGTTTGCTATATCGAAAACACAAAAAAAATTAGTTTACTTGCATTTACTTTATCAAGTTTGTTTTATTTACTACTGCTAAAATGGCCAACCCTGAAAATACTAAGTTGTGTGACTTCACTAGCACAAATAATAATGATTTCCTATGCACACCTATTGCTCCACCTGCTACTACAAGCAGAATTCTTTGAAATTAAACCTGCTTTACTTAATCTTGTCATGAGAGAGCAATTTTCTCGGTGTTAGTTCCGATGATGCTGCTGCCCATCTCAATAATTTTGATTGAACTATGTGAAATGCAAAAATATAAAGATGTAGATGGTGACATTATAAAATTAAAATTGTTTCCTTTCTCATTAAGAGGAAGAGCTAAAGATTGGTTGCTATCTCTCGCCTAAGAATAGTATTGATTCCTGGACTAAATGCAAGGATGCTTTTATTGGTAGATATTATCCCCCTGCTAAAATTATATCTTTGAGGAGTAGCATAATGAATTTTAAACAATTGGATAATGAACATGTTGCTCAAGCTTGGGAAAGAATGAAATCTTTGGTTAAAAATTGCCCAACCCATGGATCGACTACTTGGATGATCATCCAAACCTTCTATGCAGGACTAAATTTTTCTTCGCGGAATTTATTGGATTCAGCTGCTGGAGGTACCTTTATGTCCATCACTCTTGGTGAAGCAACAAAGCTCCTTGATAATATGATGGTTAATTACTCTGAATGGCACACGGAAAGAGCTCCACAAGGTAAGAAGGTAAATTCGTTGAAGAATCCTCTTCCTTGAATGATAAGGTTGATGCTATTATGTCTATGCTTGCGAATGATAGGACTAATGTTGATCCTAATAATGTTCCATTAGCTTCATTGGTTGCCCAAGAAGAACATGTTGATGTAAACTTCATTAAAAATAATAATTTCAACAACAATGCTTATCTGAACAATTCTAGTAATAACTATAGGCCATATCCTTATAATAATGGTAACGGTTATGCTAATTCTTATGGGAATTCTTACAACAATAATAGGAATACACCCCCTGGACTTGAAGCCATGCTTAAAGAATTTATTAGTACACAAACTGCCTTTAACAAATCTGTTGAGGAAAAGCTCAATAAAATTGATATTCTTGTTTCTAGAGTTGATAGTTTTGCCTCTGATGTTGATCTTTTGAAATCGAAAGTTATGCCTAATATGGATATTGAAAATAAAATTGTTAATACAGCAAATGCCATCCAAGTTAGAATTAATGAGAATATAAGATTAATGGCTGAACTGCGTGCTAGGTGGGATAGAGAAGAAAATGAAAAACTAGCTAAAAAGGAAAATGTAGCTAAAGTTTGGACTGTTACCACCACTAGCAATGCTAATGATTCACATGTGGCTGCACCTCCTACTATCAATGGTAAAATAATTGGTGTTGGCAATGCTTCTACTCCTAGTGCAAAGCGCGCAAAATCTGCTGAAACTGCTTGTGATAAAACTGCTGAAATTTTTTCCAACCTTGGGGATGATAATCCCATTGCTTTAGATTGTAATGATTTAGATTTTGATGATTGCCATATCTCTGAAGTTATAAAGTTCTTACAAAAACTTGCTAAAAGTCCCAATGCTAGTGCTATAAATTTGGCTTTCACAAAACATATTACAAATGCTCTCATAAAAGCTAGAGAAGAGAAACTAAAACTTGAAACTTCTATTCCTAGAAAGCTAGAGGATGGTTGGGAGCCCATCATTAAAATGAGAGTCAAAGATTTTGATTGTAATGCTTTATGTGATCTTGGTGCAAGTATTTCTGTTATGCCTAAAAAGTCTATGATATGCTTGACTTGCCACCATTGAAAAATTGTTATTTGGATGTTAATCTCGCTGATAATGCTAAGAAGAAACCTTTGGGGAGAGTTGATAATGTTCATATTATGGTTAACAATAACCTTGTCCCCGTTGATTTTGTTGTCTTGGATATTGAATGCAATGCATCTTGCCCCATTATATTGGGAAGACCTTTTCTTCGAACCGTTGGTGCTACTATTGATATGAAGGAAGGTAATATTAAATATCAATTTCCTCTCAAGAAAGGTATGGAACACTTCCCTAGAAAGAGAATGAAGGTACCTTATGATTCTATTATTAGAACAAATTATGATGTTGATGCTTCATCTCTCGATGTTACTTGAGATACACTTTCTGCGCCTAGCCGAAAGGCGTTAAAGAAAAGCGCTTATGGGAGACAACCCATGTTTTTACTACAGTATTTTTGTTTTATATTTGTGTCTTGGAAGTTGTTTACTACTGTAGCAACCTCTCCTTATCTTAGTTTTGAGTTTTGTTGTGCCAAGTAAAGTCTTTGATAGAAAAGTAAGTACTAGATTTGGATTACTGCGCAGTTCCAGATTTCTTTGCTCGTCACGAATCTGGGTCTATCTCCCTGTAGGTAGCTCAGAAAATTAAGCCAATTTACGAGCATGATCCTCAGATATGTACGCAACTTTCATTCAATTTGAGCATTTTCGTTTGAGCAAGTCTGGTGGCCTAATAAAATCCATCTTTACGGACTGTTCTGTTTTGACAGATTCTGTCTTTTATTTCGCATTGCCTCTTTTGCTATGTTGGATGAATTTCTTTGATCCACTAATGTCCAGTAGCTTTATGCAATGTCCAGAAGTGTTAAGAATGATTGTGTCACCTCTGAACATGTGAATTTTTATTATGCACTAACCCTCTAATGAGTTGTTTCGAGTTTGGTGTGGAGGAAGTTTTCAAGGATCAAGAGAGGAGTATGATGCAATATGATCAAGGAGAGTGAAAGCTCTAAGCTTGGGGATGCCCCGGTGGTTCACCCCTGCATATATTAAGAAGACTCAAGCGTCTAAGCTTGGGGATGCCCAAGGCATCCCCTTCTTCATCGACAACATTATCAGGTTCCTCCCTGAAACTATATTTTTATTCCGTCACATCTTATGCACTTTGCTTGGAGCGTCGGTTTGTTTTTGTTTTTTTGTTTTGTTTGAATAAAATGGATCCTAGCATTCACTTTATGGGAGAGAGACACGCTCCGCTGTTGCATATGGACAAATATGTCCTTAGGCTCTACTGATAGTATTCATGGCGAAGTTTCTTCTTCGTTAAATTGTTATATGGTTGGAATTGGAAAATGCTACATGTAGTAAATTGCTATAATGTCTTGGATAATTTGATACTTGGCAATTGTTGTGCTCATGTTTAAGCTCTTGCATCATATACTTTGCACCCATTAATGAAGAAATACTTAGAGCTTGCTAATTTGGTTTGCATATTTGGTTTCTCTAGAGTCTAGATAACATCTAGTATTGAGTTTTGAACAACAAGGAAGACGGTATGGAGTCTTATAATGTTTACCATATGTCTTTTATGTGAGTTTTGCTGTACCGTTCATCCTTGTGTTTGTTTCAAATAACCTTGCTAGCCTAAACCTTGTATCGAGAGGGAATACTTCTCATGCATCCAAAATCCTTGAGCCAACCACTATGCCATTTGTGTCCACCATACCTACCTACTACATGGTATTTATCCGCCATTCCAAAGTAAATTGCTTGAGTGCTACCTTTAAAATTCCATCATTCACCTTTGCAATATATAGCTCATGGGACAAATAGCTTAAAAACTATTGTAGTATTGAATATGTACTTATGCACTTTATCTCTTATTAAGTTGCTTGTTGAGCGATAACCATGTTTCGGGGACGCCATCAACTATTCTTTGTTGGATATCATGTGAGTTGCTATGCATGTCCGTCTTGTCCGAAGCAAGAGAGATCTACCACCTTCATGGTTGGAGCATGCATATTGTTAGAGAAGAACTTTGGGCCGCTAACTAAAGCCATGATTCATGGTGGAAGTTTCAGTTTGGACACATATCCTCAATCTCATATGAGAATAATAATTGTTGCCACATGCTTATGCATTAAAGAGGAGTCCATTATCTGTTGTCCATGTTGTCCCGGTATGGATGTCTAAGTTGAGAATAATCAAAAGCGAGAAATCCAAAATGCGAGCTTTCTCCTTAGACCTTTGTACAGTGCGGCATGGAGGTACCCCATTGTGACACTTGGTCAAAACATGTGCATTGCAAAGATCCGGTAGTCCAAGTTAATTAGGACAAGGTGCGGGCACTATTAGTATACTATGCATGAGACTTGCAACTTGTAAGATATAATGTACATAACTCATATGCTTTATTACTACCGTTGACAAAATTGTTTCATGTTTTCAAAATAAAAGCTCTAGCACAAATATAGCAATCGATGCTTTCCTCTTTGAAGGACCATTCTCTTTACTTTTATGTTGAGTTAGTTCACCTATTTCTCTCCACCTCAAGAAGCAAACACTTGTGTGAACCGTGCATTGATTCCTACATACTTGCATATTGTACTTGTTATATTACTCTATGTTGACAATTATCCATGAGATATACATGTTACAAGTTGAAAGCAACCGCTGAAACTTAATCTTCCTTTGTGTTGCTTCAATACCTTTACTTTGATTTATTGCTTTATGAGTTAACTCTTATGTAAGACTTATTAATACTTGTCTTGAAGTACTATTCATGAAAAGTCTTTGCTATATGATTCACTTGTTTACTCATGTCATTATCATTGTTTTGATCGCTGCATCCACTACATATGTTTACAAATAGTATGATCAAGGTTATGATGGCATATCACTTCAGAAATTATCTTTGTTATCGTTTTACCTGCCGGGACGAGCAGAACTAAGCTTGGGGATGCTTGATACGTCTCCGACGTATCGATAATTTCTTATGTTCTATGCCATATTATTGATGATACCTACATGTTTTATGCACACTTTATGTCATATTCGTGCATTTTCCGGAACTAACCTATTAACAAGATGCCGAAGTGCCGCTTCTGTTTTCTACTGTTTTTGGTTTCAGAAATCCTAGTAACGAAATATTCTCGGAATTGGACGAAACAAAGACCCAGTGGGCCTATTTTTCCACGGAGCTTCCAGAAGACCGAAGAACATACGAAGTGGGGCCACGAGGTGGCGACACCACAAGGAGGCGCGGCCCAGGGGGGCCCGCGCCGCCCTATGGTGTGGCCCCCTCGTCTGGCCCCCGACTCTGCCCTTCCGCCTACTTAATGCCTCCGTCGCGAAACCCCTGAGGCGAAAAACCACGATACGGAAAACCTTACTGAGACGCCGCCGCCGCCGATCCCATCTCGGGGGATTCTCGGAGATCTCCTCCGGCACCCCGCCGGAGAGGGGATTCATCTCCCGGAGGACTCTACACCGCCATGGTCGCCTCCGGAGTGATGAGTGAGTAGTTCACCCCTGGACTATGGGTCCATAGCAGTAGCTAGATGGTTGTCTTCTCCTCATTGTGCTTCATTGTTGGATCTTGTGAGCTGCCTAACATGATCAAGATCATCTATCCGTAATTCTATATGTTGTGTTTGTCGGGATCCGATGGATAGAGAATACCATGTCATGTTAATTATCAAGTTATTACATATGTGTTGTTTATGATCTTGCATGCTCTCCGTTACTAGTAGAGGCTCTGGCCAAGTTTTTACTCTTAACTCCAAGAGGGAGTACGTATGCTCGATAGTGGGTTCATGCCTGCATTGACACCTGGGACAGTGTGACGAAAGTTCTAAGGTTGTGTTGTGCTGTTGCCACTAGGGATAAAACATTGGCGCCATGTCCGAGGATGTAGTTGTTGATTACATTACGCACCATACTTAATGCAATTGTCCGTTGCTTTGCAACTTAATACTCGGGAGGGGTTCGGATGATAACCTCGAAGGTGGACTTTTTAGGCATAGATGCAGCTTGGATGGCGGTCTATGTACTTTGTCGTAATGCCCAATTAAATCTCACTATACTTATCATGTCATGTATGTGCATTGTTATGCCCTCTCTATTTGTCAATTGCCCGACTGTAATTTGTTCACCCAACATGCTTTTATCTTATGGGAGAGACACCTCTAGTGAACTGTGGACCCCGGTCCATTCTTTAATACTCGAAATACAAATCTGCTGCAATACTTGTTTTTACTATTTTCTCTCGCAAACAATCATATTCCACACAATACGGTTAATCCTTTGTTACAGCAAGCCGGTGAGATTGACAACCTCACCGTTTCGTTGGGGCAAAGTACTTTGGTTGTGTTGTGCAGGTTCCACGTTGGCGCCGGAATCTCCGGTGTTGCGCCGCACTACATCCCGCCGCCATCAACCTTCAACGTGCTTCTTGGCTCCTCCTGGTTCGATAAACCTTGGTTTCTTTCTGAGGGAAAACTTGCTGCTGTGCGCATCATACCTTCCTCTTGGGGTTGCCCAAAGAATGTGTCAAATACACGCCATCAATACGCTCCACCGTTTTGCATATTTACTTTGGAGTGAGACACGCTCTGTTGTTTTGCATGTTTATTTTGGAGTGAGACACACTCCACTGTTATGCATTTTGCGTTGGAGAGAGACACGCTCCACTTTTACATTTATTTGAGTTTCAATAGATCTCTGGACATTTACTTTGTTTTTATATATGTGAGTTGTTTGGTTTCATTTGGTTGGCGTTGGAAGCATGAAAAAAAAGTTTTATATGTATGTGATGCAAATGGAAGCATTTTTAGACTGTGGCATAGTTATTTTTGCATATCTTGCTAGATGTTATTCTCATGATGAGCTTGTTAATTATGTTTTCATTATGATTAGTCTCACATACTGAGAGTGTTTAGTGTGCCATTGAAGGTTGCATGCATTTTTTTAGCATACAATAGAAAAGCATAATATTCTGGTATATATTCTCCTGCGAATATTTTTATTTGGGTCGACTTGGCACATGTTTTGCAACATGTTATGAATACATTCCAGTCAATTCTTGCCTCTATGATCATTTAGTTTGCAACTTGTGTATCACTTTATGCTTTGATTAATATATTTTGTCGATGTGCATGATTATAGCCATTATGCTCTCTTAGTTGGTCGCACCCGGTCTTTTTCTAGCCTCCATTTGTGTGAGTATTTTATTCGTGCATCCAACCACCAAAACCCAAATATGCCAAAGTGTCCACTATATCTACCTATATATGGTATTTCATTGCCATTCCATAGTAGTTTGCTCGTGTGCTACCTTTAAAACATTCAAACAGTTCCTCGTTTTGTGACATTGTTTTTAGCTCATGAGGAAGTAAATTAAAATTGTGGTTGTCGTCTTCCATACTAGTTAAGTAACTCAAAGACTCGCGAGCTTCATCTTGCTTGTCACATAAAAAAGTATATAAAAAAAGAGCTGGTTTGACCACAACTTCCAATAGGGGAATAAAATAAGAAAATTATAAGAAAAGGGCACTCCTCCATGGTTTGTGATTGCTTGGTTGGCACCCGAGGATTCGGTTAGCCATGGTATGTGTAAGAAAAGGTTGGGAGGAGTGTCAAAATTTTATAAGTAGTATAAATGAAAAGAGGCTTCGCCCAAATATTTCAGAACCGTTCTCAAATTTGCTTAGTATGGAAGATGACAATAGCTCTTTTTACTACTCGTTGACATGAACAACCATCTCTCAAAAGTGTATTTCTATACTCTTGTTGTTTCAATAAAAAGCTCTAGCACATGAGTGATCTTACTTGTCTCTCAAAGGGAGACCTTCTTTTACTTTTATGTTGAGTCTCCACCTTCTAGTTTATGCACCACTTATGAGAGCATAGTTGTCATTCTTAGTTTTATGTGCATGGTCCCAAGATTTTATTGATTGATTCATAATTATGGTATTGCTTGTTCAAACTTTTTGTTTCTAGTCATCCTTATAAACTTTTAAAGGTGTCCAAGTATTTATGTTTTGCTTCCACTTCTGGGACAAGCTGAGTACCACTTTATTATGTATCTATGCTATGCTCTTGGCAATCACTTTGCTTTCCATGCACGTTATACATTTTCTTTTGTTTGATTACTATTCATGTTTTAGCATGGTTATTAAGTTTCATTGTTTGATTATATCTATCATGCTTATGTTAGGATTGTATGATTCTAGCTATGTTTGCTTTTACATTTAGATTGATCAAAGTAGTGTGACAACATGTCACCTCAAAAATTATTTATTTGTTATCACTTACCTACTCGAGGACGAACAGGAGTTAAGATTGGGGATGTTGATATGCCCCAAACGTATCTATTATTTTTGATGCTCCATGCTTGTTTTGTTACAATTCTTATATGTTTTATGTGCACTTTTCCACACTTTTTAGCATTTTCTGGGACTAACCTATTAACGCAGTGCCGCAGTGCCAGTTCCTGTTTTCCGCTATTTTTGTGTTTCAGAAAAGTTGTACATGAAAGTTTCTCGAAATTGGACGAAACAAAAGCCCAGAGTCTTATTTTTTTGGGATGAAAACGGAGCCATAAGTACACGCGCAGGAGAGCTGCCACGTCGCAGTACATAGGGCAGGCGCGGCCCCATCCTTGGCCGCGCCTGGCCCATGTACTGGCGCCTCGTCGCCTCGTTTGCTCCGTTCTTCCGCCTATTTGTTCCTCGTATCGGGAAAACCCCAGGGACCGGAGCCTCCATCCACGAAAATTTCCGACGCCGCCGCCAACCGAAACCCTAGTTCGGGAGGGTTCTGCAGTCTATGTCGGCACCCTACCGAAGAGGGAAATCACCGCCGGAGGCCTCTACATTGCCATGTCATCATCTGAGGTGATGCGTGAGTAGTCCTCCACGGGACCATGGGTCCATAGCAGTAGCTAGATGGATGTCCTCTCTTTGTTGTGCTTCACGTATAGATCTTGTGAGCTGCCTAACATGATCAAGATCGTCTATTTGTAATTGCTACATGTTAGTTCATGTGGATCCGATTTATAGAGAGATTTCTTTGGTTGAGATTATGTATTACGTTATTATGATCTTGCATTCTCTCCGTTTCTACTAGATGCTCTGACCAAGTAGATGCTAGCGACTCCAAGAGGGAGTATTTATGCTCGATAGTGGGTTCATGCCTCTATTTAACCATCGGAAGTGACCTTGTTCTCTACGGTTGTAGACGTGTTGTTGTTACTAGGGAGAAAACAGCGGTGTTCTATTCAAGGGTAGTTTCATCGTTTAATTTACACACATTGCTTAAAGCGATAGTTCGTTGCTTGCAACATAATACTGGAGGGTGTCGCGGATGCAATCCTGAAGGTGGATTATTAGTCATAGATGCAGTTAGATTACGGTCTATGTATATTGTTGTAATGCCCGCATACTTTCATAGCATGTATTCTGCATCAACCATTAGCGTAGAATCTTTGTTTGTCAATTGCCCATCTGTAAAAAATTTACCCAACATATTTATTTATTGGGGAGGCGCCTCTAGTGAACTGTGGACCCCGGTCCTTCTTCTTTTAATTGCAATCTTCTACAGCATTTTCTTGTGCTGTTCTCTACAAACAATTCTTCTTCCACACGGTTCGTTTAATTCTTTGTTTTCAACAAAACCAGTGAGCTTGACAACCTCGCTGAAAGTTGGGGACAAAGTACTCGGTTGTTTGTGTGCAGTTCTCCTTGTTGCTGCTGACGCCGGTAGTGCGCCCTGCCACGAGTTGGTTCGCAACACCTCGGGAGAGAACGTTTTTCTCCTACTGGTCGATAAACCTTGGTTTCTTAATGAGGGAAAACTTCCTGTTGTGCTCATCATACCTTCCTCTTGGGGTTCCACTCAACGTTGGGCATAAATTTGCCTTCATCAACTCCGTGCTCAGCACAAGACACCACAATTCATAAGTATTTATGTAAATTAAGCTTAAGAGAAACATACGGTATGCACCCTGTCACCTTCACACCGTGGGACAAGGTGTCTCCGGAGATCACATAATAAAATCACTTGAGTAGCATAATAGCTGAAGAATAACATCTACTTATTCAACTAGATTACAAATTAAGCTTATGATCATATAAAGATAATACCATGGGAGAGAGAGATAGACCACATAGCTACCAATAAATCCCTCAGCCTCGGGGGGGAGGGGGAACTACTCCCTCCTCATCATGGGAGTTAGCAACAACAATGAAGATGGCGGTGGAGTCGATGGAGATGGCTTCAGGCGTAATTTCCCATCCCGGCAGGGTGTCGGAGCAGAGACTTCTGTCCCCTGAATCTTTTCTTCAATGGTGGCGGAGCTACAGAACTTTTCGTGGACGGAGGTTGGTTGATTTAGGATTTTTGCGTTGGGAGGCAATTTATAGGTGGAATGGCGAGGTCGGTGGGCGCCAGGGGGGCACACCACCCCTAGGCGCGGCCAGGGGTTGGGCCGCGCCCTGGTATGGTGTGGCCGCCTCCTGGCCCTCCTCTGTCAGCCCTCTGGACTCTGTCTCGTTACAGTAAAATAGGAACTTCGGCTTTTGTTTCGTCCAATTCCGAGAATATTTCCTGTACAACTTTAGCAACTACGTTACAACATGAGAAGTAACTCAAACAAAAGATCATGAATAATAGTGCACTGAAAGCAAATGTTTGTTTTTGAGCATAGAGAAAACATAGAAAAGTGGTATTCAACTTGTCCTTTATGAAGTAGCAAAACATAAATGACAAGACACCTTTAAAGTTCAAAGGGTGACTAGATACAAGTAATTTGAGAACAAGCAATAACATAATTATGAATCAATCAATAATAAATTTTGGGACTATGCACATTATACTCAGAATGATAACTATGCACTCTTAATTGGTGCATAAAGTAAGAAGATGAAGACTCAACATAAAAGTAAAAAAAGGCGTTGCGCAGAGGAAGCAAGATTACTCATGTGCTAGAGCTTTTTATTTTGAATGCAATAGAGGTGTTGAAAATATATTTTGAGAGCTATGTATATCTATGTCAACGAATGACATCAAATGATCTATCATCCTTTCATATTTAATGGCTTCAAGAGCGTCTCCCATAGAGAGAACAATAAAGTTCCTCTTCTCCTTTGTTTAAATAAGCTACGTTCATGATTTCTCAAGTACATAGTGTTAGGAGATTTAGATTATTGGTTCAATTTATATTTAGTGGGTGGGCATCCGCGCCTGCTCTTTTGTAATATTAAGGGCTAGCACATTGTGCATGCTAGTCAAAGTTTGAAGCCATAATAAACATGAAAGAGATGATAAAGCATTCAACACTTTCTCATGAGCTAAAACAAAACACAAAACATGTAATAATTTCTGAAGCTTTAAAGGTAGCACACAAGCAATTCACTTTGGAGTGGCGGTGAAATACCACATATAGGTAGGTATGGTGGAAACAATTGGCAAACTTTGGTTTTAGGGAGTTGGATGCACGAGTAGAGCTCATACTAAGTACAAGCGAAGGCTAGCAAAAGACTGGGAGCGACCAACTAAGAGAGCAATAATTGCCATAATCATGCATAGCGATAAAACATTATTAATCAAAGCGTAAAGTGATATTACAAGTAAAAAACTAAATGACCATAGAGGCTTTAGGTGACTGGTTTGTAGTCATAACATGATGTAAGCATGTGCCAAGTCAACCCAATAAAGCATCAAAGGAGAATACCATAATATTATGCTTTGTATGATGGAAACAACACATGATTCTTTTAATAACACATTAAGCACTCTCAGCTATTTGAGATAAGTCATGCTACAACAATAACTACTAAGCATATGATTAAAATAATATCTAACATGACATGCTAAAGTCTAAGCCAGAGTCTAAACAAGCTTCCTTTTGCATAACCATAAGCATGAAACATTTTACTCGTCTCCAACACCAATCAATTTATTTGAAACAACTCTCATAGATAATCATCAATAAACACTAGAGAGCTAATCATACCTAACTAAATAAAAATAACAAGCTCTGAACAAAATACAAGTGGAAAACCAGAGCTAAACGTAGTACTAACAAAAGAGAACACTCGCAGAGTAATAAGAGCAAAAACTAGATTGTTCTATGCAATGGAACGGAGTGTGTCTCTCTCCCACACAAGAATTCTAGGATCCAACCATATGCTACAGCAAACAAAACAAAAGAAAACTAAAAACAAAAATAAAGACCCTCCAAAAACAACACATAGTATATGAAGCAATAAAGATGACCTGCTATCTTTGTTGATGAAGAAGGGGAAGCCCAAGGCATCCCCAAGCTTTGATGCTTGTACCTCTTGGATATTTCTTGGGGTGACATAGGCATCCCCAAGTTTGAGCTTTTATCCATCCTTCATCTCATCACATCATTCTTCTCTCCCAACACTTGAAAACTTCCTTCATGCAAAACTTCACACAATTTTCATTAGCAGCATTAATGCAACCAAAATAACAAATCCACTTTGGTTCAGTTCTAACATAAGTCAAACATTCTTTAAAACATTAGCTACTGTAGCAACTTCTTTTAAAATCTCTTTCTCTCAAAAGAACTCAAAAATAAAAAGATTAAGAGGCAAATGCAAATAGTAGAAGAAATCTGTCAAAACAGAACAGCGGGTAAGGATCGATTTTTTCGAAAATCCTCTGTTTCTCAAATCGAAAAGTGCAAAATTAACGAAAGTTAGATAATAACTTGGGGCATATGCTCAAACATTATTAGCTCAATATGACGTTCTAGCTGAGAATACAAATGTTTTAGGTAACAGCACATAATCTGTTTCAGGATAGCAACTTCCTCAAATCTTACTTTCTTTCTATTGGAGGTTATTCTTGGCACAAAAACAAAATAAAAAGGATAAGGAGAGGTTATTACAGAGTTAACAATTTTTAAGAATTAAAAAAAATTACAAAAATAAAACATGGTGTATCTTCCAAAAGTGCTTTTTTTAACGTCTTTCAGCTAGGCACAGTAGTTTGAGAAGGTGCTCAGAGAAGAAATATTAATTGAAGTAAAAGAGAGCATCAAAAAGAAAATATAAATCAAATTTAAGTCCAGCCCACTTCCTATGAAAAATAATCTTGTAAATAAACAAGTTATTAAAGCATAAAGCAACAAGCATAGGAAAGCAAAACAAGTGCAACTTCAAAATTTTCAACATAAAGAGGTGAAACTTAATATTGTTGAGATACATAAAACCATGTTTCCCTCTCTCATAATAACTTTCAGTAGCATCATGAATAGAATTAATAATATAAATATCACATAAAACATTCTTATCATGAGCCACATGCATAAAATAATTATTACTCCCCACATAAGCATAGTCATCTTATATCTTATATATATATTTACTAATTGGAGACTTCCAACAAGATACCACGTTAATCCTAGAGATTAAGTAATTACATCCATCCGATAAGCCGATGATCCTTGCCTAGCCATTGGATGGAATCGTGCTTCCGCGCCGCGAGATTCCTGTGTATTTTGTACCCGCAGAAAATATAAGGAAGGAAACGCATCTGCCCTGAAAAAAAAGGGCAGCGCATGTAATCCTCGCGTCCTCGGTAATCTAGCGTTGACATCTTAAGAAAAAAGAACTCAACTAGCAATGGAACCCATTTCTGATCCGCTCGGCGCAACGCCAACATATGCTGGACATCAGCGATGGCCGAAGTGGCCGATGCAACCCCAATATCTACTGGACGGCAGGCTTTGTTCTGAAATCGCCAGTCCAGCGCAACCCTAATATGCGCTGGCGGCGCCGCTGATTTCTCGCTTATTACGGGAAGCGATTTTCTTTACTCTTCAGATGCTCTTTTTATTTTTGCGTGGAATCAGATCGGTTTTTGCTATCACGTTATTTGCAGCAATCAATTGTATTGTGCTTTCAGTGTGAATCGATGTAGAAGAGGCGGATTTAAGGTCCTTTGAATCTCCTCAACTTGCAGGTTGAGACCACAACGGAAATCATGATGGCTGATGCGACTAAAAGGAGGAGGACATCGACTGCAGTTTGAATCAGATTAGTTGTCCTCCATTGTTAGCACTGTTGCATCTACACCCCACTTAATCCTTCTCACACTTAGATTATATAACATCGATCAAGGTCAGTTTTTTTTATACAATACATATTTACTTTTAACATCTATATTAGAACCATAAAGCTTAACTTCTCAGATCGTATTTGTGTTTTAAATCTCAGACCAATCATATATATTAATCCAATGTAGCCTTTCCCTGTGATTGTACATAAAATAATTGGTGGTATCTAATATGACGTCCTAAACTTTTGACTCTTCCAGCTGATTAAAGTTACTGAGTTTAACTTTTAGTATTTGGATGGAAAAAATCATACATTAAATCCTCCATATATGTATTCAGAGAAAGAGTGTATATGTATAAAGTTCTAAATCCCCCTGCAGGCGTGCATATCTTTGAAGTTAGAAGGACAAGCTAATTAGCTCTGTTCTGGATGTTGTTTCTTTCTAATAAAGTTGTACGCTGAGATGGAGAGATATGCATTGAGGAGGTCAAGAAAGCGGCATCTTAGAACTACTAATTTGAAGCAATGAGGGAGATCGAAATGTGATGGTCAAACCAACCTCTTGGTGAGTTTTCTACATTGTTTCTACTTTGTTACCTTTGATGTCCTTCCTTCATTTTCTATTGATTTCCTACAAAATTAAAAACTTATTTGAGTTGATTTCTGTACAATTTATGGTTTCCGCTGCATGCTCAAGTTTTCTTAGTTAGAGCTGGTATTTGATCAACATTGCAACATTGACAATGAAACTTTGTAGAAACTTATATGTACTGACTGATTCCATGATGATTGACTATATGTTGTAGTACTCGATAGATATGTTGTACATGCATGATTACACTTATAATAACGGTACATGATGAGCAAATAAAATAATTTAACCTCTATTTGTTACTCTAAAATAGAAAAGATGGCCTTGGGCACATATATTTCCATTCTCAGATACTGATCTATGTCACACATATGGTAGACTATATACACATCGGTTCAAGAATTAACAATTTCTTATTTGCTAACATACGTGATGTTTGGATACATAGCTTTTGCTTTCACGCTTTGGCCCTTCTTCAGAAATGCAGATTGTATCACAAGGATCCAGCCCTATGTTATGGACTTCTGATAGCTGTTTTGATGTATATTTGCAAATCGAAATATGATGGTCAAACCAATCTCTTGGTGAGTTTTCTACATAGTTTCTATTTTGTTAGCTTTGATGTCCTTCCTTCATTTTCTATTGATTTCCTACAAAATCAAGAACTTATTTGAGTTGATTTATGTACAATTATGGTTTCCGCTGCATGTTCAAGTTTTCTTATTGAGCGCTGCTATTTGATCAACATTGCTCCATTGACGCTGAAACTTTGTAGAAACTTATATGTACTGACTGATTCCATGATGATTGACTATATGTTGTAGTAGTCGATATATATGTTGTACATACATGATTACACTATAATAACGGTACATGATGAGCCGATAAAATAGTTTGACGGTGAATGAGTTTTATTGTATTTGCTCATGTTTTCTGATCTCTCATCGTAGCCGGCAGGAGTGGGCATATTGCCTTAGCAACTTCATCCGTTCTATCTGTCAGATGTCATTCAGTCATGCTATAATATTAACACCATGATCTGAGTGGGTAAATAAAAGTGTACCCTCCGTTCACTGCAATTCTGATTTTTTTTCATGATTACGGTGATGTGAAAGGTGCTATACTGCTATAACAATACATGTCGCTACACCAGAAGCATGCAGTTACTATGCTTGCAAGAGACTAAAACGATGCAATATACACTGCTACATTGTGTGATACAACAACTTTCAAGGTACCTAAATATTTGGTAACTTGGTGTGCGTCTCTATCTTCAGCGTGCATCATAGTGATTCATCCCAAGACCCAGTGTTAATGTAATAGAATCAATCTAGAAGCTGGCATATGCATCGCTGCTGGATATTATTTTTCTAGATGGTTAAGTAAGTAATTCAGTTTTAGCATTAGTTGCACAATGTAAATTTATTCAAATCTCCTAACTTTTCAAAATAAGTAAGTGTTATATCTTTGGTTGATATACTATAATTGTTATGCCTAATTTTGATACAATGTTACGTAAAAGTATTTTATATACATGGTTCAGAACTACACAGATATAGTTTCACTATCCATGACCATTATGGAATACAATCTTTTTTAATTACTTTTTCTGTGATCTCTTTGTGAACCTATTAGCATACACACGAAAAAAATCATAACTAGCCCGTGAGCACCGCACGGGTTGAGGACTAGTTCTTATTAATTGTAGTGGGCGCAAATTCAATAAAATAGCTATCATTATTATTCTCATCACCATAATCATCAAGTATAGGAGGCATATTGTAACCATAATTAATTTTCTCCTCAATAGTAGGTGGACTAACATAATCATTATTGTAATCATCATATATTGGAGGCATAGTATCATCATAGCAAATTACCTCCTCTAAAGCTGGAGAACTAAAAAGATCATTTTCATAAAAGCCTACTGAAAATTGGTACTCTTTATTTATGTATTATTATTCTCTGGTCCATATTGTATTTCATCTCTGAGAGTTATTTCAAATAAGTTGATTGGTGTTGGATACGAGTAAAATATTTCATGACTATAGTGATGCAAATGGAAGCTTGTCTAGACTGTGGCATAGACTTCGGCATGTCATGTTGGTTGTTATTATTATCATATGCTTAGTATTTATTGTTTTAGCATGATTTGTTTCAAATAGCTGAGAATGCATAATGTGTCATTAAAAAAATCATGTGTTCTTTCTATCATAAAAGCATAGTATTGTGGTATTCTCCTGTGAAGCTTTATTGGGTTGACTTGGCGCATGCTTATAACATGTTTGACTATAACCAGTCAACTAAAACCTCTATGATCATTTAATTTTTATTTGTAATATCACTTTATGCTTTGATTGATAATGTTTTGTCATATGCATGATTATGGCCATTATTGCTCTCTTCGTTGGTCGCTTCCAGTCTTTTTGCTAGCCTTCACCTGTACTGATTATGAGCTCTACTCGTGCATCCAACCACCAAAAATCAAAGTTGCCAATTGTGTCCACCATATCTACCTATATGTGGTATTTCATCGCCACTCCAAAGTAAATTGCTTGTGTTCTACCTTTAAACCTTAAAAAATTACACATGTTTTGTGTAAATTATAGCTCATGGGAAAGTATTCTAAAAATATTGTGGCAAGTACTATGTTTTATGCAATTTTAGTTCTTATAAGTTGCTTGTTGTGTGATAACCATGCTGTCATGGGGAATACCATCAATATGCTTTTGTTGAATATCATGTGAATTACTATGGATGCTCATCTTGTTTGAAGTAAGGAAGATTTACCATGAGTTGCAAAGATTTGAGTATGCATATTATTAGAGAGGAACATTGGGCCGCCAACTAAAGCCATGTTCACATGGTGGAAGTTTCAGCTGGGCAAAAGTCCAAATATCTGTTGTCCTTGCTTTTCCTGTATGGATGTCCAAAAAAGTTGAGATTCATCAAAATTGAGAAATCAAATAAGATCCATCTCGTAAGGACATTTGTACAGGAGGCAAGGAGGTACCCCTTTGTGACACTTGGTTAAAACATATGTATGCGATGAAAATCCATGGAAGTCCAAACTAATTAGGACAAGGTGTGAGCACTATTGGTATATTATGCATGAGGCAAGCAAACTTATAGGAAGTAATTATGCATAAGTCATACTATTTATCACTACAGTTGACATAAGTAGCACCTCTCAAAATAAATATTTTAAACACTCTTTTGCTTTCAAAATAAAAAGCTCTAGCACATGGGTAATCTCTGCTTCCCTCTGCGAAGGGTCTTTCTTTTACTTTCATGTTCAGTCTTCATCTTTTACTTTATGCACCAATTAATAGAGCATAGTTGTCATTCTTAGTGCAATGTGATAGTTCCAAAATTATTATTGATTGATTCATGATTGTGATATTGCTTGCTCTCAAATTAGTTGTATCTAGTCACCCTTTAAACTTTGAAGGTGTCCTTGCGTTTATGTTTTGCTATTCCATAAGGACATGTTGAGTACCACTTTATTATGTTTACTCTATGATTATAAACGCACAGTTGCTTTCAATGCACTATTATTCATGATCCTTTGTTTGAATTACTCTTCATGTTATAACAAAGTTTCTAAGTTTCATTGAATTATATCTATCATGAATATGTTAGAGTACTTAGATCCCAACTCATAGTGCTTTACATGCTTGATCAAGATTGTGTTGGCTTCATGTCACCTCAAAAATTATTTTGTTATCACTTTCCTACTCGAGGAAGAGCAGGAGTTAAGCTTGTGGATGCTGATACGTCTCAAACGTATCTATAATTTTTGATGCTCCATGCTTATTTACACTAATTCATATGTGTTTTGTTTACACTTCGTTGCACTTTTACATGATTTCCGGCACTAACCTACTGACAAGATTCCATAGTGTCAGTTTTCTATTTTCTGTTGTTTTTGTATTTCAGAAAAGTTGTACTGGAAATATTCTCGGAATTGGACGAAACAAAAGCCGAGGTTAATATTTTACCGAAACAAAGACGAAGTCCGGAGGGAGGACGAACAGGCTCAACAGGGCGCCAACACACCCCCTAGGTGCGGCCTAGGGCTGGCCCGCGCCTAGGGCAGGTGTGGGGCCCACAGGCGCCCCACTGATCTCAATCCTTCGCCTATTTATACATCTTCTCGGGAAAACCCTGGAGACCGGAGCCAAATTCCACGAAAAGTTTTGTCGCGGCCGCCATCGCCAAACCCATCTCGGGGGGTTCTGAAGCTCTTCCTGGCACCCTGCCGAAGGGGGAAATCATCGTCGGAGGCATCTACATTGACATGCCCGCCTCCGAAGTGATCCTTCAGTAGTTCATCCCTGGACTATGGGTCCATAGCAGTAGCTAGATGGATGTCTTCTCAACTTTTTGCTTCATGTATCGATCTTGTGAGCTTCTCTACACTATCAAGATCATCTTTATGTAATGCTACATGTTGTGTTTGCTGCGACCGATGAATATTGAATACTATGTTGATATCGATTATGTATACTTGTCATGTTATTTGAGATCTTGCATGCTCTCCGGTGCTAGTAGTTGCTCTAGCCAAGTAAATGCTTGTGACTCCAAGAGGGAGTATTTATGCTCGATAGTAGGTTCATGCCTCTAGTTTTCTGGAAGAATGGCAATAAGTTCTAAGATTGTAGATGTGTTGTTGCTACTAGGGAGAAAACAATAATGTTTTATCCAAAATGTTTTATTTGTATCTAGTTTTGTTTTGTTTTGTTTTATGAGAGGACCGACATATTGAGTGTTTATAATGCATATGCATGAGATACTGTACCAAACTATTTATCTCTGAATGTACGAAGTAAAATAAGTTGCATGCTTTTAAAAGAAAAGTAGAAATGCCTAAAAGCTAAAATTTATTTTGTGTATTGTATCTCTAATGCTCTTTTGAGTGATGATTTGTGATATGCCTTATTATTCTTGCTAGTATACATAGATGTTTAAATTTAAGTATCGTTGTTTGATGATGAACGAATAGTCTATGGATACTATTGCATGCTTTTAGACCTCTTGCTAGCCATAAGATTTGAATTCGTACACAAGCATAGACTTGTTTCCAAGATCTACTCAAATCCAATGTCTATCATACCTACCTACCTATCACTTGCTATTCCAAGTATAATATGTATTTTTTTCCTCCAACCTTTTCAAAATTTTCTTTTTGTGTAATTTGAAGCTCATAAGAAAGTAATGTTCGGCAGGAAATACCACAATGCATGTTGTTGGTTTGACTAATTATGAGTAATGAGCTAGACCGTAACCATGTTTACTGGGGAAGTCTTTCAACGTTGCACTTTTGGGGTATTTCACATTGCGTTCATCATCATTTATTTTGTTTTGTTGATGGCTATCTCTTGTGAAATAAGTAAAGGTTATTTAACCAAGTAAACATACATTATTAGAGAAGAGCAATGGGCCGCTAACCGAAGCCATGCTTAATCATGGTCGAAGTTTCAGCAACGAGCATCCTCAATAGGAAGAGTGAAAAAAGAGTTGTGTGAAAAGAGAGTTGCGTGAAAAAAAAGAGTATGAGAAAAGAAACAAAAAAGAGTATGAGAAAAAAGTGAGAGAGAGAGAGAGTTAGAGAGGATGCTCAACGTCTATTGTTCATGTTGTCCCGGTATGGATGGCCTATAGTTGAGATGCACATCTCCTTTGGTCCTTTGTACAGGTGGCATGAAGGTATCCCATTGCGACATTTGGTTAAAACATGTATGTCCAAAGATCTTGGTAACCCGGAGTTGACTAGCAAGAGGTGTAGTCCTTAGCATTCAAGAAAATGAGTCAACACTTACTCATAAGAGGTCAAACTCATGACACATAGACATCTTTATACGTTAGATACTTGGTACCCCATCCTTATTATTATTTTTGACATGTTGCATAGCTTAAAACCATGTTTTATGCTCTCTACTTTTTATTTTGTTGGAGGTTTAGCACATGCATTTCCTGCTTAATTACTTTCTTGAGTTCAAGAGTCAAAAGAAATATTCTTGAAAAGAGAAGACAAAGAATCTTCCAACAATTTCATAGGATTTTCCTAAGCATGCTTTATGATTCATAATACTTGTCATTTATGCATGTTACTTACAATGCTATTTACTTTTATGCATGTTATGTAGAATGTAAGAGTTATCACTTTATGAGTTCATATTACTTATTGTTATTCTCTATTGATTGAACCTTGTGATACTTTGCATGATTATTTAGAAGCTATATATTATAAAACTCCAAAGTTCATGTTAGTTTTATCACCTTCATGCTTGGGAGGAGCATAGGTTAAGCTTGGGGATGTTGATGCATGTAAAACGCATACATGAACTTTGTCCTTTATAATATTGAATTCCAACATATTTGCAGCATATATGATGATAATACCATGTTTTACATTTATTTATGGGGATTTACCAATGATCCCCTTTATTTGGTTTATAACCCTGCAGAACAGGAAAACCCTATTTCGCCTATTTTTCACTTTTAGAGACCTACACGGAGTCAAATTGACCTGAGATTTTTGGAGCATCAATTTTTCATCGGGAGAAACAGCATGGACCCTGGAAGCACACCTGGAGAGGCCCGAGAGACAAACGAGCATAGGTGGTGCGGCCCAGAAGTCTGGCCGCGCCGTCCACCTCCGTTCAATCGTCGATCGCCCGTTTTCCCTAATTCTTTCGTGAACCGACGTATTTTGCCCTAAAAACCCCTATATATATGACCCCGAAGATTTCTCGGGAGAAGAGCGTCGTAGAAAGACAGAAACACCAAAACGGAGCCTACTGTAGAGAAGATTTGAGGGGAAACTCCGTCAGGATCACCGCTGGAGGGATCTCCACCTTCTCCAACGTCTTTATTGTCATCACCATGACCAAGAGGGAGTAGTCCACCTCTGGACTACGGGTTTGTGATAGTAGCTTAATCTATTTCTCTCATGTTCTTCATAGTACTTAGTGACATATGAGCTGCTTATCATGATTGTGGCCATATTTGTAATACCTATGTGGTGGATCCTTGTTCTATGCTATTGTTTTATGAGATCTGATCTTATTATATTGTGAGATGTATTGATAGATGTATATTATTTACCCCGTTCGTAAGTTTATATTCTGATCCAGCATCTATGCAAGAGCGTGTGTGGAGTGATGTGTATGTGTTAGATGGAGTAGCATGGTTTTAGTGATTGGATAGTGATAATATGTTTATTATCTATTATGGCTTTGCCTTTCTTTTGCTACCCCACTAGGGAGTAAGTGAATGCATGTGCTATGTTCATCATGTAACATCAATCATGATCTTGTTTGTTCAAGGTGGCATATTTGATATTTAAACTTCATGCCAAAGTACTTATTGGTATGCTCTGTTAATTCTTAGTACAAGATTGATGAAGTTTCTTTCTTGTGGAGCATAAGAGATGTGTGTTGCATCATCTCTATGTTAGGACGTGATGCTCATATTAATTCTGGTCTTACATATAATATTATTTGTACCTTTATATCTCATTGATGAATTATTTTTTGTCCACCACAACTTTACGAGAGAATAGTCAAGTGAACCCATGAACCCCGGTCCACTTTTTATCATAAGAAACACATTTATATTGCTTTTATATTTTTTTCTATTTGCTGCACTATTTTTTTCCAAAAATACAAAAATATTTACTTTTCTTATTTGCATCCAAAACACCAAAAACAATTAACTTGTTTTACAGTTTTTACTTAGTTGCTTTGTCTAGTTTAGTTTCTACTTGTTTTATTACTACTTGTGTTATTTACTTACGCGAAACCTTGTGCTTGAAAACCACACGGTGGAGTTCGGGATGCAAGGCATTTATTTTCTTTGCAGGATTGCTTGAAGAAGAGAGAAGATGATACTTTTCCATCCAGTTCCCCGAGAGTTCGATATAAACCCTCGAGTCATCCTTGTGGGGAAAATACTTCGCTGACGCAACTCTATGCACTTGGAGTCCCAACATCATCAATTGTCTCACCTAAAGGGACACTAAAGAACTGTAGAAGACATAGCTGCCTCGAGATTTAGGTGGTGTACCCGTGTTCTTATACCTGCACCAGCTAATAAGGGAAATCGTCACCAAGAGAGGATTTGGTTTGTAAATTGTAATTGTGGTTCAATTATTTGCTTATGTTTATCCTTTACTTCGCATTTTAATTTTATTTGGTTCTCCTCATTCTTCATGTTCGTCACCACCTAACAAGTCAATATGTGAATATCGGGCCAAACCATCATCTAGGGTGCGCCAAGATGTCCAAGCCTCACACAATCTAGTTAGGTTGTAATGGTTGAATTTGGCGATTGCGGTGCCTACGGTACACACACAAATTTATTCGTATTTTTTTAATATGTATGTATGCATGTACATAGAAACACTATTTGACACCGTCAGGGTGTAGAAAAGTTACTTTATACCAAACATATATTTATGTTGTTACATTCATAAATTTATGTTTTGTATACTAATAACGATGTTCGTATTGACTCACAAAAAAATGTGTTACAAAAATGCTGTGTATGAGTCATTACAATGTAAATACATAAAATACGTATTTTACGTCGTATTCTTGTATATCATGCAAACAACAAACGTTACTGCATGTAAATTTTTTCTTATGTCTTGCTCGACTACCGAAATAGAAAATTTACGTTCCCTGAAAATCATGTACGGTTAAAAAGATACCGGGTGGGTATGCGTGGATGAATTGAGTGCCGATGAACTAGACTGCATTTGATGAATCTGCGGCATAAACTTATTTTAAATATGCAGTATCGAGTTAGCGTATCTATTCTGCCAGAGCACTTTCGAAACCACAAAAATATTTTGCGGTAAACTGCAAACACTTTTGCGGTTTCATCATATGCAGTCCTTCCTAAGAAAAATGTGATGACTCAATTCATCTCTCCTTCACTGTTTCAAATCTCAGACCTTACATTTGAGAACTTCTTTTCTAGTACTCAGATCTTGTTGATATTTTTGCTGAAAGGTAGAGATCTAGATCTACGACTGTATTGTACCAAAGGATATTTAATTCTCTCCTTGTTTTTATTTTGTGGGTCTTGTTACTCTTGGGTGTTTAGGCAGCCTAGAAAGAAGGAGTTTGCCAAGGATCAATGCCTTGTATGGATTGACCTTTGGGAAAGGTTCGAGAGCCTCCAAGGTGTGTAGTAGCTCCAAACAAGTTTGTAAAGGTTTGGTGATCGCCTTCAAAATTACCACTAGTGGACCGCGGCACTTTCCTTGTGTGGAAGACTTGAGGAGAAGAAGGTGATCTCTCCAACAGAGATTAGCAACTTTTAAAGGTATGAACTTCTGAATACATCTTTGTCTCCCTCACGTGGCCATTTCACATCCTTGATTTTACTTGTTTTTTCACAAGCTTTATCATTTTCTTGTTATTTTTGTGAGCTAGTTGTATATTACCTACAGGTTGTTGTCACCTAGTTGCATATCTAAAAATTCTATATTAGTGTTATCACTATTTTTTTGCAAAAGAGTGTAAATATATTTGACCTCTTCGATCGTATCAAAAGAGGAAGTAATCAATCGAGCATATGGTGAAATCCACGAAATATATTTGTTGCAAGCTCGATATCGGAATTTTCCAAGTTCGGCACATAATATTTGTGAGCAGGTCACTTTTTTTTTTAGATTGAACACTTGCTTTATTCATTCATAATATCATCAGCTCAAGACGCGGGAAGCCCTAGGCGCTCTACGGGTGAAAGCCCAAGCGGAGATCAGTGGAGGTGCATCATGCACATGACATCACAGTTCGTGCATTCTTTAGAGATCAGAAGAACCAAGCATGCAAGATATGTGTGGCAAAACTTCTTTAGAATAATTTGGCGCATGTTTGGCTGCCTACATGAGGGACAAGTGATCCTTTAGAGCATCTCCAGTCGCGTCCCCCAAACCGTCCCCCAAAGCGATTTGGGGCGCGCCGGACAAAAAAAGCGTTCCAGCCGCGTCCCCCAAAGACCTTTTTTGTCCGGCGCGCCCCGATACGGTGTCCGGCGCCCCGAGCCCGTCCCCGTCCCACGGGGACGCTCCGGGGACGCCGGACACAACGAAAGCGAGGCGGGCTCCCACATGTCGGCGACTATTTGCATAAACCGTTGGTTCGCGCCTCTTTTCTCGTCGCTCCTTCCTTCCCGCGCCTCCCACCCCGCCGCCGCCGCTGGATTTCCCGGCCGTTTGGGCGTCTGATCTGTGCTGCGAGTCAGCACCGTTGTCGCGGCTGGGGCTCCCGCCGGTCGTGCCGCCGCCGCCGCGTCGCCAGCGCCTCCCAGAACGCGCCGTCAAATCCGCCCCACCTCCGCGCACAGAAGGTGCTCGACGACTTGCCAGGTAGGCGCGATTGGTCGTTGTTTGTTGCGTCGTCTGCCTCGGCGCAATTTTAACCATCGATTTTGCTTTAGCCATGGACAGCGACGATGAGATGGTTGCCCTGCTGCTGGAGGACGAGCAAGCGTTCGACGACGACCTGCGGGAGCATTTGCTGATCATCGCGTCCCTCCGGGACATGCTTGACGCTGAGGCGGAGAAGAGGAAGAGGCCGCGCCGCGGAGGATCAAGGCCGGGAAGAAGGAAGTCGAAGCCCCGGCAGAGGATGGAGGGGCATGCCATGCTGCACAACGACTACTTCGCCGACGAGGCAACACATGCCGACAATTTTCGGCGCCGGTACAGGATGAGCAAGGGCCTGTTCATGAATATCCTCCACGGCGTTCGAGAGTTCGACCCCTACTTCAAGCTCAAGCTCGACGATGTAGGCGTTCTCGGGTTCTCATCCATTCAGAAGTGCACCGCCGCCATGAGGATGCTTGCATACGGAGCACCTGCCGATACACAGGACGACTACCTTCGCATGAGTGAGTCTACTGCCATTGAGTGCATGTACAAGTTTTGCCGAGCTGTGGTGGGAAAGTTTGGCAAATACTACTTGAGAGGGCCAAGCGAGGAAGAGACTGCAAGGATCATGGCACAAAATGCTGCCGAGAGGATTTCCTGGAATGCTTGGAAGCATCGATTGCATGCACTCTGGGCATGGAAGAACTGCCCGTTTGCTTGGCAAGGTATATACAAAGGGCGTCATGGATATTGCGGTGTGGTGCTTGAAGCTGTGGCAGATTATGACCTGTGGATTTGGCATTCTTTCTTTGGCATGGCGGGATCACACAATGACATCAACGTGTTGCAGCGGTCTCCGGTGTTCAGCGAGACTAGTGGAAGGGCATACTCCACCATGCAACTATGAGATCAATGGCCACCAATATACCAAAGGCTATTATCTAGCCGATGGTATATATCCAAAATGGGCCACTTTTGTCAAAACAATCTCGAATCCATCAGGTCTGAAGAATTCTCACTTTGCTACACGACGGGAGGCTTGCAGGAAGGATGTCGAGCGGGCATTTGGTGTGCTTCAAGCACAATTTGCCATTGTCCGGTACCTGCTCTAAGCTGGTCTCACGACCAAATGTGGGAGGTGATGCAGGCTTGTGTGATCATGCACAACATGATCATCGAGGATGACCGCAAGAATCATGTTAGGTCACATGTTGGTCCCTATGAGTGTCAAGGCCCTCTCGCAGAGGTTGATCATGAGTTGCTCGCAGATTTTGCTGATTTTCTCGCCATGCACGCGAGAGATCCGTGACAGCAATGTGCATGAGCAACTTCAAGCTGATCTCGTTGAGCATTTGTGGAGGATCAAAGGAAATACCGTGGCACCTTGATGTATCATCTAGCCCTTTTTATTATATTTGATTACTTGTTTTATTGTAATTTAATTTGAAAACAATCCTCGAAAACATTTTTTTCATATGCTACATTTGATATAAATGGTTTATGTGTTCAAAAAATTATTTTAAATGTTTGGGGGCGGCGTTTGGGGGACGCGGCTGGGGAGCGACGTCCCCCAAACGCGGCACGAACAAAACACGTCCCCCAAACGCTCAATCCGGCGCGGTTTGGGGGACGGTTTGGGGGACGCGACTGGAGATGCTCTTAGATGAAGTTTATGGAGAATGTGGTACCTATATGACGGTTCGGTCCAATATCTCCCTGCCGAGCGGAGGAGCATATCAATTTGTGAGTATAAATAGTAGAGTAAAATATCTCTATGATATCCATCCATCCCATCTATTGATAAGAATATTGAAAACACATGTGAAATGTCTATTTTTAGCTATAGCCATTTGCGAGTATAAATTGCAAACGACATCCATATAGCAAGAGCACCGTTAAGCTTTTTATAGAAGTCCTACACATATTGTCTATATATACCGATGTACATGTAGTTGTATTCTTTCTCTTTCCTTCACATCACTAAAAGAAATATGTGGTCGACAAACCTTGCAAATAGCTGAGATACACCTATTATACATGCCATGTACCATTGGTTTGCTGCCACATATGTCCATCTCTCTAAGCCAATGGGGTATCTGTATATCCAGGCTCAATACAGATACAGCTGCCCAACCCCGTTCCCCGCCATCAAAAAAATAGGCACGGCGATTGAAGGGGAGAAACGAACTATTGGTTGTAACACATATCTATCAATTTTTCAGTTTTCAAGAAAATATGAAATCTTTGTGCATGCATTCTTTGATAGAAAATCATACGTACAAGCATATGAGGGGCAATACCTAGATTAGACTATACCCGACACCCCCCAAGTGGTAGGCACCACTAGAAGTAGCACTGCGATCTCCACCGTCATCGCCCATGAGCGGGCTTCGACAACTATCCTGTTGAGCGGGCTAGCGATGACAATCTGCTTATTGTCGAAGATGATCATGTTTTGCTGCTTCTAGATCCATCGTGTTTCGACGCTTCCAGATCCACCAATTGGTGAGCATAATCACCAAAGTGGTGCCTCATTGCGACACCGATGATAAAGAGGGTTGTCTGCCAGCCACTAGTCCACAAAATCTTCCCCAACAGAGGGGTAGAAGCTCTGTCATTTATTGTAACTTCGAAAATCAACATGCCCGTTTAATTGTTAGACAATTATATTAAAGGATTTCAAAGACGAAATCAGCTTTCAACACCCATGAAACAAGTGGCCAGGGGTGCTTTGATCATCATGTGGTCCAGCTAGCTAGCTAGCTAGGCCGGTTCAAATTAAAGAAGACCGAAGTACATTTTGCGTGAGCAATATACACATTGTGAGCATGCCTATGCAAATTCAGTCAATGCAAATGGGAAAATATGGTGCATGCGTGTTCAAGGTGCACTAGCAAGAAGAGAAGAGGAAGGCTGGCTGCTTTAACCAACTTTGTTCTAGGTATGCTGGCCACCATGCGTTGCATTTCTACTGATTTTAAGCGGGAAAATTAGGTAGGAACATCAGGTGCCCCTTCCGTGCAATCCAAGGGCCAAAGGTACCTTAGATATTCTCTTCATGGCTCGGGCGCAACCAGGGTCGGCTCCGTACGTGGCCGACTGCACGGCAAACCAGCTCTCTCTCTCTCTCTCTCTCCCTCTGACTCTGACTGACTTTCATTCTCACGCACACGCTCACCTTTTTCTGGAAACATTCTCTCACTCACTTTAGAAAAACAGCAATATATGCACCATGTAAAGCTGGCTAGCTAGAGATCAAAGTGGAATTCTTACAGACCGATATATACATACTCGATCGTGGGCTTTGCAAGGCGAGCTCTAGCCTACTTTTAACCCTTCTTCCATTTCAACCTTTCATGGCCTCCTGAGGCCACTCTGTCCCTGTTAAGTTCGGTCACTAACAATCTAGAATAACCTAGTCGCCACATCTCAGATCGATCATGCTCTCTCCAGCTTATTGGTTTGATACGTCAAACATTGCAGAAAAAGAAGATGGAATCCACTTATATATGTTCCCTCCCTCCATGTTGAGGTGGAACGCATTGATTCCTGTCATCGACTAACTATAGTACGTACCCCTTCAGCATTACCAAGCGGGCATGCATGCATGTATGCATATCAACCAAGCATTAATCTAAACATGCATATGCTAGTACTTATAATTATATTAAACCTTCAGGATATTGATCTCCTTTTTAGCCGCAATATATATACAAGTTCTCTTCAGGACATTGATGTGATCCTTACGTTGATTATCGGTGTTTTGTTTGAAATAAAACGTATACATTACTTCAAATAAATTGAAAAATCATTATGAAAGTGTTTTTTTGTCATGGATTCTATAGTAGAGTAGTAATATGGAAATTTTATGCATTATATTAAAAAAATACGTATAGCTCCACGAATTTATCTCCTCTACGGGAATAAAGATATTCTTAGTTTATTCTCCCTCTATCCCATAGTATAATATGTTATACAACCAATTAAATCGTGTATTGGTTTTTAATAACATTTTATATTATGAGACGGAGGGAGCATATTGCAACACATTTTAATTTTAATTCAAATACTTAACTATATATTACATGATCTGATGTATCACAGTATTAAGATTCACAAACAATCATGACAAATTTTTCCCTGGTGTAAAGCATAATGTAAGCATGATGTGAAGAGATTATTTTGCAATTTCTAAAAAATCACACATTTATTAAGTTAGTAGGTGTGTAATGAAGTATGTCTGACAATCGTAACAGACCAGTTAAACCAATACATATGTATACTTTGTTAATTTGGTTACAATTATATGCTTCTCTGCTAATATTGAGATTCCACCACACAGCATAGAGTTGAGTGGCTGTGGTTGTAAACGAATGGCATCTCAATATGTTAAGCTAATGGTCCCCTAGCTAGGCTGAATTAGTACTAATCATTTCCTCTTCCGTTGTTGAGGACACATATCGCTCCTTATTCAGCCAGTTGAGTCCCAGATCGGGTGTACTATATAGATCTAGTTTAATTAACATTATGTTAGACCTCCGCCATCTCTTTGTTATATATTGATTGTATATGGATTGGCTGTGTTTTCATGCATCACTCTTTCACTCTTTCATATGCGTGGAGATTGAGAATAACTGTACATATGTGATACCCGGTAAGGAGTACAGTGTTAGATCAATTAACCCGTCCGACTATGCAGCCATGTCAATATTGATGTTTTGTTTATATATACCTAACTATGGAGTGTGATGCAAGTTAATCTCATGAATGAACTTTAAGTAATATATGTAAGTATTCATAACTAAGAATTTACCTAGGTTTGAAAAGGAATTTCTCTGTCGCAACTTGAAGGCATCTTCTAGTACATATAGAATTAGGTTCTTTCTTTGGCCTTTCGATCCTGCAATCGAGGGTTCCTTCAATTGATCAGGTGGAAAGGTTTTTCTTGGTGACACTATGCCTAGTATATTTGATTCAAAGGAATACCGCAAGGAAATGGGGGAGAGGGAGACCACTACTATCTGATCTCAGTCATAGATATTTTTCATCCTCGTTGGCACTATTTGATCCGAAAGAAAATGCATGGAGCCAAGGAGAGGGAACACACTTCTCTTTGATCTCAGTTGCACAGAAAAGACATTCTACAATTATTCTCCTGGTCATTTTGCAGAATTCCAATATATATAAATAGTTCTACACGGACCTAATTTGGTGGCACTAGTGACATCTTATTTCATTTTTACGCGTGATTTTATTTTCAATGACTGTTCTTATTAGGAGTCCTATGCTAATTTACCCTGTTTATGCTAACTAAACAGTAAAGTTTGCATGCATGTTTTGTAACATTCTTGTTAAAAAACAACTAATGTCATTGTTTCTAAAATTCTGTGAATCTAGGAGATTCTCATAATGAGGGGATTGGATAGGTTAACTAGAAAAGCTCTCTCTGCTTTATACACATAAATATTAAAAAAAAACTGATTCCGGTTGTAAACCCTTTTGCTTGTATCGGTTTGATGAGAGATAACAAAACTTTTCTTATATAGAAAATAATACTCGCTCTGTTCCATATTAACTAGAGAAGATTTGTGTAGATACACATGTATTTATATATACTCGGTTTAGTGTAGATATGTCCGAATCTAGATAACCTGTAACAGTTTATATATAACGGAGGCAGTATATAAAAGGCTAATTAATTTTCATATTTGACATCACAGTATATCATCCATGCATGTGTCGATCCATGTATACTAGGTAGAAGCATGTGTCACATCAATCGCTGACGTCTCCATACTGAAAGGCGGTGGAGCAACCAGAATGGCCACTAACACCAAGCACCTACTTTGCAGACAATATACAATGACGATAGCACGCATTTTTTTGGTTTGTAGCTATATCTATATAAGCACATGCATACGATCTAGTACTACACCCCAAGCTAGCTCCATCTGTCGTCTTCTCCCGCTTGCATGCGACTGATCAAATCGCGGAACCCTGCATTGATCGAGCATGGGCGTGGCTGCAACCATCAACGACAACGTTAGCGCTATGGCACCGTCGAAGATGAAACCGACGAATACTAGTACGAGCCGACGCTGGCGTTCGTCCCTGGCGTCGGGCCTCCGGGCCGCGCTGGCGTGCACCATCGTCGGCGTTGTCTCCGTCTACGCGCCGCCCGCCCTCCAGCGCCACCTCACCTTCCCGGCTTTCTCCTACGTGGTTACCGTCATCATCGTCACGGACGCCACCGTCGGCACCGCCCTGCGCGCAGCGGCCAGCGCGCTCCATGCCACCGTCATGGGCGCCGTCCCTTCCGTGGTGGCGCTGTGGCTGGCGCACCGCATGGGCGTCGCGGAGTCCGTGTGGGTCACGTCGGCGGTGGTGGCGCTGAGCACGTTCGCGGTGGCGCTGCCGGAGTCGCCGGGGCCAGTGGCGAAACGGATCGCGCTGGGGCAGATCATCATCATCTACGTGGCCAAGTTCAGGCGCGGGGAGCACCCGAGCCACGAGCTGGTGCTGGAGCACCCGGCCAACGTGGTGCTGTGCACGGCGCTGGGAGTGGCGGCCGCCCTGCTGGCCGTGCTGCTCCCTTGCCCGCGGTTCGCCACGCGGGAGGTGGAGGACAAGAGCAGGGCGTACATGGAGACCGCGGCGGAGCGGGTGAGGGTGCTCGTCGACGCGTTCCTCCTCACTGCCAACCACGACGACGAAGACATGGACGAACAAGAAGGAGAAGCGGTAGCAGACCGTGGTAGACGGCGGCGATGGTGCATGGCAGCGTGCATGTCACAAGCCCACCGCCTGGCGTCAGCGAGCGCCGCCCTCCTCCGCCGGATAAGCTCCGTCAAGGTACACTAGCAAGCTACCTATAACAATTAACAACTAGCTATAGCATGATGATCATGCCGCTGGAGAATATAATCTTGATTAACAAAGCAATCGTGCGCGCGTATCTAGTTCTCCAAAATTCCTGCTTGCGTAAGATGCAGTCGCTAGGGCGTATGCATGCCCGAAAGAGCCAGTAGATGCCAAAGCAAACTAGAGCTCTGCGATGCAGCGCTAGTGCTACTACTGGAGTCCTCGTCGGAAACCATGCATGCAAATATGCAATGCAAAACACCAGTGTTTGACCTTGGTCTCCAACTCTCCATACCGTCCATACACTCATGCATGCATAATCGCAGTTAACTAACTTATCAAAACTTGCATCTTGAAATATAATATGACATGCATGTCGTCAGACGAGCAGTACTTGCTAGTATTATTGTTGATCCATCTCTTCTTTTTGAGACATAGCAAATCCGTTTCTTTTTTATCGTCTAGTTTAGATATGATTTAAATACTGATGGCTCCATGCATGCTATTGCTTGCACACAGGGCGATTTGCAGTGGGAGCGAGTGCCCGGAGTCCTGCGGCGGTGGATACCACAGCCGCCGGTGGCAGACCACGGCCGCATCGAGATGCCCATCAAAGGAATGGAGATCGCACTCACCAGTACCACCACCGCAACCGGCACCAATCCTATGATCTGCAGCAGCAGCTGGCTGGAGCAGATGACAGACCAAATACGCCTCGCCATGCTCACCACACATCACCACAGCTGCGGTAGCAGCAGCGCCATGACGAAGAAGATGACCAAATCAGCATCAATGTTAACTGCTAGAACGATGACGACGTTGCCTGAGAGGCACGAGGAGCTGTCTCCTTTCCTCTTTCTCTTCTCCATGCATCTCCTCCATCGTGGCACCCTGCATTTGTCCTCCTCGCACCCGGACCAGACGACGACTGCTACCAGCTGCAAGGTAACGCCGGCAGCAGCATCTGCAGCCCAAGAATCAGACGACGATGACAACGACTACTTGTCCGAAGAAGATGAAGAAGTGCAAGGTAGCGGATCAGAAGAAGACGAGGAACCCAGCAAGACAAGCAGCTTAGAGACGACAAAGAAGCAGGGCGAGGGGAAGAAGAAGAGCATCTTGTCCGTACTAAGGCGGGGACTGGAATGGGAGAGGGTGGTGACGGCGGCCAAGTGCGCCGTGTCGCTGGGGCTTGCCGTCCTTCTGGGCCTCATCTTCAACAACGACCACGGATTCTGGTCGGGTCTCATCGTCGCCACCACCATGACGGCCGGCCGCGACTCCACATGGGCCGTGGCCATCGCGCGCGCACACGGCACCGCCATCGGCTCCGTCTACGGCGTGCTGGGCTGCCTCCTCTCGCAGCAGCCGCACCTCATGGAGCTCCGCTTCCTGGCACTCCTTCCCTGGATCGTCCTCTCCACCTTCCTCAAGCGCAGCCGCGCGTACGGCCCCGCAGGTGGCATCGCGGCAGCGCTGTCGGGCATCATCATCGTCGGAAGGCGGTACGACGAGGTGCCCATGACATTCACCATCACCCGGCTGGTGGAGACCTTCATCGGGCTATCCTGCACCGTCGCCACGGACCTCGTGTTCCAGCGTAAGGCCAGGCCGACCGCCAGGGCCAGGGCACAGCTCCACCGCTGCATCGCCATGCTGCAGGAGTGCGTCGATGGACTTGCATCAACGTCGTCAGCGAACCAGCAGCTCAAGATGTTGCTGGAGCAGGTGGCGGTGTTGAAGAAGTACGCAGCAGAGGCTGCTAGCGAACCGAATTTTCTGTGGCTTGCGCCATTCCCAGCGAGCTGCTACGACAAGGTCCATGCCAACTTGAGCAGGATGACGCAACTGATAGGGCTGTACCAGCACGCACGAGCCATCGTCGTCGACACCACCGGCAGCAGCCAGGTGCTAGGCTCCAACATGAAGCGCTTCCACAGCCTCCTCTCCGCATCCCTGGAGGCACTGCTGGAGGACAACGAAGCCGACCTCGAGGCTGGCAAAGGGATCTTCTGCCAGGACATGGTGGTGGTCAAGTCCTTCCTTGGCCATGCAAGGGAGGCATTATCACAGCAGCAACATGGGGAAGAAGAAGAGCAATTAGCTGCTGTTTGCTTGGGTTCCATTGGATTCTGTATGGGAGAGATGATGAAGGAGGCACAGCAACTGGAGTCTCACATGCTGGACCTCAGCCTCCAACCTAGTCGCTGATGCTGCCAGACTAAAATGTTCATGTAAATCTTACTATCAGTGCATTGCATTGTTCAGAGAAAGAAAGAAGAACATACTGATTTGATAACTACACAACACTTGGCAGCAAATCTGAAACTTGCAATTGCACATCATAAAATCTCATCCAGTTCTCTCAACTGATACAACTGATGACAGTCTCCCCTACAAGGACCAACACCATCGATGGATATATGCTTGTATTCCTCCGAAAACATGCTCACAAATCACATTCTAATACATGCCTGCATCTATTCCTACACAAAGCTATACTGGCTGCCAGAAGATTTAGCTGGTCTGCATCGCTTGCGAGTGGTACTTGTCCAGATCAGCGTCTAGATCATTGACGGAAACTGGCTGACTGCCACGCCCTCCCCTACCCCTCCCACGCACAACAGCAGCGCGCCCTCGCCCACGCTCGCCAAATCCACCTCCGCCCCGAGGCCATCCTCGACCACGACCACCCCCGACAAATCCACCTCTGCCACGAGGCCATCCTCGACCACCAACATCTCCCCCAGGTGCGCTGCAAATTGAGAGGAGGAGGATTGTGTCACTTGCTCCAAATCTTGTGAATAATCCAGCGCAGCACAGTTGAACTCATATATGGCAATGCAATTTGAACTTAGCGACTAACAATACTCAATTTTGTTACGACTTATACCTGTCAGACTCTCTAATAGCATGTGAATCTATGTGACAAGAACATTTGGTTCCTTGGGCTAGCCCAAGCAATTGGCAATGCAATTTGAACTTAGCGACTAACAATACTCAATTTTGTTACGACTTATACCTGTCAGACTCTCTAATAGCATGTGAATCAATGTGACAAGAACATTTGGTTCCTTGGGCTAGCCCAAGCAATTGGCAAGGCTTTGGTGTTTGGTGGAGCTAAAAAAAAAAGATCTTTCCTAGCTCATGGGAAAGGATATCTCTGCCAGATTGGCTCTCCCTGTGGGCATAGTCTGCTTGCTCTCACCCTAGTACTAATGTTGAGATCGACTAAATAAATATTGCACAATATTTTGGGCAGTGCTTATATTTCCTAGAAGCAAACACATGCATACACACTCATATTATGATTCCAAGCAACAGGACAAAACACGTACCATGCTACCCTTGCTTCTTAAAGCTATTACTCACGTAGGCTAGTTTCGTTGGCTCGCACAACAAGTTGGGCAAACAAGCCAAGCATGCTAAATATCAAGACAGTGTACTGCATTCGCAGTACTACTACAACATAAAAAAAAATCCAGATTATCCTACTAGAAATGTGGTAGACAAATGCAATCCATGCCTAACCTTGAATTTTTAACACTGGAGATGGTAGGATCCCGCAAAAGGTAAAATTAAGAACACACTCAGTTCGTAACTAAGTGTCTCCACTTGTGTCGTGGAGGTCCTGGGTTCAAATCAGCCTCCTTGCATAATAAAATGCAAGGGAAAGGCTGCCTACAAATACCCTTCCCCAGACCCCACAATGTGTGGGAGCTTTCAGCACTGGGTACACCCTTACTTAGTTCGTAACTAACTACACAATACTAACCGTGCTGATGAACCTATAACAGAAAGTATCTCAGCTGCTTCCTAATTGTTCAAATGATAATCAACCCCAAGGGTAAGGACTTTACTTAGAGTGTTAGCTTGACAGCAATTCTGAGAAGAAATGTTCCATAGGTCACAGTTTTATGGGTAAAGAAGATCAGTAAATGTGATAGCTGGTACCAACCTTCTGGGCGGAAAATTGAAGTTTCCCAATGCTGGGGTATTCAAAGTAAAGATAGCAGGTGCTTGTGCTGCAATATTTGTTCCGATGAACTCAATTTTCATTGGTTTGCCATCAAGCTGCACATTGTTGTATCTCTTAAGAGCAGCTAGAGCATCCGATCTTCTTGCGAATACAACCTCTGCAGTTCCCTGGCAGAGCATAGTTACAGCAATGAGATGATCTGTGAGCAACTGAACAAAGTGAAAGGTGCTGGAAGGCAGATACTGGAACGAAATTAAGAGGTGCAGGGGTTGAAACCTTTGATCTGCCACTCTTGTCATAGTTGATGGAGTAACGCTCGACGTCGCCCACCTCAGAAAAGAGTTCCTGGGAGCAGTAAGAAGCACATTGCAGGGTAAATTTGATGGGACGATAAATACACAGAATTCACTTGCAGATCAAAGGCAGGAAACTAAATAATCTAGTGCAGTCGGACAGTTAACGAACACGCTAGAATAATGACAATTCTATGAGTTGATCTTGATGAAACTGTGGATGGCTTGCTATGTTGTCCTAGTTGTTGAAACCAATTAAAGGTATGGTGAGTTAGCAACAAAAATGAGATTTTTCTGTCTGGTATCAGAGCATAGAGAGACTAGTATTCCTAGGGTTCTAGGAGTTGGAGGGTCTACTGGCTTATTACCTTGATATCCTCGTTGGAGACGTTGTAGTCGAGGTTGGAGATGTAGAGCTTGCCCGACTCGGCCACGGCCGGCGCCGCCACCACGGGCATCTGCTGGGCCTGGGCAGCATACGCATAAGCCGGCGGCGCCTGCGCTCCCAGCACCACACACAAACAAATCAAGATTAGTAAAACTGAGGACCCCTTAGCCGACCAGAAGCAGGAGGAATTCACCATACCTGGTGCCGGAAGTTGGCTTGGTGGTAGGGCGCGGCGGCAGCGCGGGTGGCGGCGCGCGCCTGGAAGCGGCGGCCCGCGGGCGCGGGCCCTCCGGAGGCGGAGGCCGGGGCGGATGCCGGGTTGCGGCGGCCGCGGCGGCTCTGGGACTGGGACGAGGACTTGTTCTTGGTGATGAGGTCGTCGAGGGACATGTCCAGGGCGTCCGCCATCTCCGGCAGCCGAGGTAGATTCGAAGGGCGGCGGCGGGTCGGCGGCGGGGGAGGAGGACGGAGGAGTGGACTGGGAGACGGCAGCAGTAATAATTGGCGAGAGAAGAAGTAGGAGCCCAGCTTGCATTTCTTCTAGCTGGGCCCAGCCACTGCTGGGCCCAGCCACTGCTGGGCCGTAATGGGCCGGGCTGGGACAGTCTTGGCCCACCGACTTTCCGTATTGTCATCGTCTTCCTCTTCCCCTGTTCTTCCACAAGACCACAAAGGAAAGCAAGAGAGGGGATAACTTCACAGAGTTCGCCATTGCCGACCGCCTGCCGTCCCCCAACAACAAGCGAAGCCAGCAAGGAAGCAAGCGATTGAGGATGAAATCCTTCAAGAAGGAATTCACCTTGGGTCAGTATCCTACTACCTGACTCCGCATCGTTTCTTCTAGATATATTTCTTGTTTTGTTTGGGTGCTGAGTTTGCTGATGGATGGACGGATGCAGAGGAGAGGGCCAACGAGTCGGCCTCCATGATCGCCAACTACCCAGGCAGGATCCCCGTATGTATATCCCCCTCTACTTCGCCGCTCCAGAACTTAATATACTTGCTGATTTAGGATTAGGGTTCCCTAGCATACTAGATTCGCACCCAACCTCTTCGATTGATTGAATGTTGTTGAATTGTAACTCATGTACATAGTGTGGTCCAGCTCATATGAGTTTGGCAAGAGATTAAAATAGGAATACTCTTACCAGATCAGCTTCTACTTATGAAGGTTTTCAGCTGCGCTTCATTCCAGCGGTGGAGAGCCTATGCAAACTACTACTTCCTCCAATCCATAATAAGTATCGGGGATTTTTTGTACTAATCTAGTACAAAGTTTGTATCAAGTCACTGACACTTATTTTGGATCGGAGGGAGTAGCTAAATTGTTTAATTTGAGAAGCCGAAACGGATATTCGGCTACATATCACATAGACACATAGTGAATTACCAAAGTTGAGAACCACAAATCCATGACAGCTACAACATTAAAGACTTCATGTACTCCCTCCGTTCCAAAAAGAAGCTTCTTGACGTTTTCTAGATATTGATGTATCTATAACTAAAATGTGTCTATATACATCCGAATCTAGACAAAGTTGAGAAGCTTTTTTAGGAACGGAGGGAGTATATGACATAATTGTAGATGTCCATAGGTGGTAGCATTAAAAGTGGTATCGCTCGGATTTGAACCTTGGCAGCATCGTAGGTGTTTTGGGCATTTGATTTCCTTGTTAATATGATTGGTTCAGCCGAAGCTGGACATGTGTTACCAATTCTTTTGCCATTTGGATTCCTTTCAGAAGCCGTTGTTTTTCAACGTTGGTGCATGTTCCATCATTTGGAATAAATTGTAAGATGTTTGCATCATTCAATGCAGAGGCCGGGGGTGATCCTATATTACCTTTGCATTTCTGAAATTTACTGATTAAGATTGTAGTTCAAAAATCCATGTGGATTAAACCGGTTCAGTATGTTCAAACTAACTAATCACCCCCAGCATGCCCAAATCCATGAATGAGATATCACCATACAATAAGAGCAACTCCCAAGCTAACAAGTTAACTCTCAGAGCAGCAGTAACCATACTTCAAAGATGACTAGAATTGCGGCTACCAGAGTAAGAGATGCCCTGTGGCCTGTTCTGCAGCTTGCATGGATTGCACCCTGCCCATGAAGAAACCCCTGAAACGGTTATCTTTTGCCTGGGCAAAGTAGAACTCACGGGCCCATGTGTGGTTGATAACGCCATCACCGCTCGATGCAGTACACCGGGGAACCCTGACAGCTTCCCCGGGTCGGCAGATGCTGGCTCTGCCCCTCCTTGATTTGTTGTTGGTTGTCTCCAGATTTTGTAGTTATTCTTCCATTTATGCACAGATACCACTCTGCTATCGTAGAAAACATAAACTTAGAAACTGCAGAGATAGCTGAACAATTATATAGTCCCACGAATCTTTGTTCGCATAGCTATGCACTGTGTGTGTGCTGGTCTTTTATTTGTGTTTATTGCTGTCAGAAGAGTCTATTTTCATATTGAAATCTGACGTTAGGATGTATTTTTTGTTGGTTGTCAGGAATGTGGTCATGTTTTTAATCCATCGCCAGTTTGTCACCTTGCGTGTTGTATACCCCTTATGTCTGTGTGTTCCTGTTAGTTGTCCTGTTCAACTCAATTGTGTTCTTCTGAACCATTGGATACACTGGCCTTAAAGAGATGAATCTCAAGAACTCAAACAAAGTCTCAATTATTCACCTTTTCCACCGAGGCATTCTACTCTCGAGAAATTTACTCAAATTGATGAGATTTGAGGCTAGATTATCAATTTTTATACTCCATTTATGGTTCTCCAAAAAAAATCCACATTTCTCTCTATCCGTTTATTTCTTCATCCAATGTGTTGTTTGTGTTCATGTTGCTTCATCATTATGCTCATGTTTGCATTTGCAGGTCATAGTTGAAAGGTTCTCGAGGAGTAATCTTCCTGAAATGGAAAAGAGGAAGTAGGCAAATCTCCATACCAGATTTATGTGCATAATGTTTGTCTGTTATATGTAGGATTAATTAACTTAGCCGATTGTGATTGCAGGTACCTGGTTCCATGTGATATGCCAGTTGGGCAGTTCATTTTTATACTGCGTTCCAGGTTGCATCTGTCTCAAGGAACGGCTCTTTTCGTCTTTGTGAACAACACTTTGCCCCAAACAGGTGTGCTCTCAGTTACTCACATTGGTATTGCACGTATATCCTTCTGTTAAAAGTTGTTTGTTACTTGGATTTAATTTGTTAGCATTTTTGCAGCTAACCTGATGGGGAGTGTGTATGATTCCTACAAAGATAAGGATGATGGCTTCCTGTACATGTGCTACAGCAGCGAGAAGACATTTGGGTGATCCATCATAGATATGCAAGTCAACACGTTTACTAGTAGTGTAGTCCATCCAATGTACATATTGTGCTCTCGTTCTCTTATCGTTTAGTTGATCAGTAGCCTGCTGATCTCGTAATTTATTTTAGTTGTCTTGTATCTATACTGTTGTACTCTGTGATTGATAATGTTACTGTTGTGTCATGAAAATAAACTTGTCTCCTTGATAATATTACGGTTGTATAGACACGCAGATACTAGTAGATGCTACCTGGATTATACAGTTTGAGTATCATGGGGAAAAAAACTTGTCGCCTGCAAAGTCCTTGGCAAGGATGTGGGCATATATGTAAAAAGTATAGGTGATGATGTTTGATGAAAACAGAACAGTTAGAGCATCTCCACTCGTCTCTCCGACGAGGCCCCCGAACGACGTTTTTTCCATCCGGACGGCGAAATTCGGTCCAGTCGCGCCCCCGGTTCCTCGATTTCGTCCGGATATGGGCCTAAATTCATCCGGCGATCCCACGCCATCCCCGGCCCCCCGGGGAGCTCTCGGGGACTCCGGACGAAGAAAAAGCGCGCGAAACTTCCCGCGCGTCTGGTGGCCTTAACTTGTCGGCGAGAGACACCGATCGTCGTCCTCATCGCATCGTCTTCCACGCGCTGTAAAAGCCTGCCGCCGGTCAGCATTCACCGGCCGCGTAGCTTCCACGCGGCGAGTTAATGCCGTCGCATCGTCTTCCGCGCACACATCGTCTTCCACGCGGCATTAATCGCCGGCGCCCGCCGTGCCCGCCGCGCCTATTTAAAGTCACTCCGCTCGCCGCGACGCCCCTGCTCCACTCTTCCTCCATTCTCCCTCCACTCACCCTCCACCTCCACCTCCAACGATGGCGTTCTACGACGACGACGGCGCATCCAACAACGGGTTCCCCCGCCGATCTCTCCACACGTGTGAGGGGCACCTCCTCCACCAGGCGGGGTACCCCTGCCCGCTGGACACGAGGCCCCTCGGCGGTGGGTGGCGGCTAAGCGCTGGTGGCGTGCCAATCCCGCCGCCGCCCCAGGGCCACGCCCTCGACGTCGTCATCGAGGAGGCGCGGATGGGGATGACGGAGGAAGAACGCGCCGACCCGCGCCACCACCCCGAGAACTACACTCGGTGGAATTCGTTCTTCCTCCGGCGGTGGGAGCGCGAACTGGCGTCCTACGACGGCCCACCACCTCCGCCTGCGCGCAACAACGCCGCGGGTCGCCGGCGTTGGTGGAGCGCGCCGGATAGGACGCTCCACAACGTCCTCGAGAACATCGACGGCGGCAACTCGCCGAGGCTAACGATGCCCCCTCCATCGAACAGCCGCCAACGGGGAAACAGCTGGCAGCCACGGCGTATGGCTGCCAGTTCCTCGTCGTCCGGTTCGGCGGCGAGGTCGATCTCCAGGTCGGCGCCATCCTTGGCGCCGGTGAAAAAGGAGCCGGCTTCCCCGGCGAGCCACCGCACGCGCGGCGGCGGCATCGTCATCCGCGAACCATCGACGGAACAAGGACGGCGCCGCCCCAAGCGCGACCACGACACCTCCGGCGAGCGGAAGCGCAAACCGGCGAAGGTGAAGGTCGAGGAGGAAGAAAGCGCCGAGGACGCCGCCATCCTCGAAGCCGTCATCGCGAGGTCCCTCCAGGACCTCGTACCCGCCGACAACGCCATGCCGCTCGACCAGGCCTGCGCCTGGTCGAGGGAGCACCGGAGCAGTGGGAGAAGGAGGAAGCGGAGCGGCAGGCGAGGCACCTCCAGGACGCCGCTCGCTTCCGGCGGCCTGCGACTCCTCCATCCGGCGATGTCGTCCCCGTCATCGACCTCGAAGCCTCCGACGACGAGCTGTACAAGCCATCGCCGTCCCCGCCTCGCACCAGCAGCCGGTGGGGAGACGTCGGCCAAGACAGCAGCCAGGCGGCTTCGGCGCCGCCACAGTTCGACGGCGACAGCTCCGACGACGATGGCGGCGACTACACGGTGTTCTACCGCCATTTCGGCATGTAGAGCGCCGTGTTTTCATATTTACAGTTGTATTCCCTAGCCGAATTCGAAATATAGTCGAATTCGGTCTCTTTGTATGAACTTCGCCCTCTATATAGTAAATATCATTAAATTTAGTCTAAATTCGACCGTTTTATGCCGTAGTTTATCAAGTTTCCGTTTTTCAAATTTAAATCGCCGTCTTCGCCTGAGATCGCGGCTGGGAAACTACTCCTCCCCACGCCAAATTTACGTCCAATCCGGACGTAAATTTCCCCGGATTTCGGCGTGAGGAGGGCAAACGAGTGGAGATGCTCTTAGATTTCATATCTAGTCTACCTCAATTTGCTTGGGAAAAAGAATTTTTTTTTTTGCCAAATTATCTTTTAGTTATGAAGGTTTTCATCTGTGTTTAATTTCAGTGGTGGAGCCAGGAATAGGGTTCCCTCACATACGAAAGGTTGAAACAACAGTGTCTCTGTTACATTGTAAATGATTGATAATTGTTAGATTCGTACCGGAAAAAACATTTCTAATGCTTTATCCGTTCTATAAAAGTTGTCTGAGATTTTTTTTTTATTTAGATGTATTTAGATAGTAAATAGCATCCAGATACATTGAAATTTTGATAAATCTCAGACAAGTTTCGTAAGTTTATCAATTTTATATTTAATATTTCTGATATAATGCCGTGTTGACATACAAAGTCCACGCGCATATACGTCATTGCTTAGCTAAACTGTCGGCATTCCAAGTCCATGTGCTGATGCGCATATGCGTCATTGCTTAGCTGATGAAGAGTAACGCCATTGTCATCGTCATTTTTCTGAGTAGTCCAGCTATTTAGGAATAGTGATCTTGAGATGTTACATCGGAGACGCCGCCAATGCTAACACCGGTCGTCGGATAGATCGGAATCATCTGCAGTACGTGGCAGGCAGTATGCATGTGACCGGAAGAGGACAGAGAACGAAATCAGTAGAGAAGACACGCGATCGATGGAGGGGTACCATCATCATCGATTAAATTAATTTCTGTGGGGAGTGAGCGATTGACTTTTCTTCAGCCACAAATGGCCGAATCGATATTAAGATAAAGAGGAAACCTCTTACAAAGTAAGCCAAAAGAAATGTTAAAAGAGAAGGTGGGAAGCCACCATCTCGAAATCGAGTATGAAAACCGGAGAAGCTACACCTAGCACTAGGCAACCTAGACTACCAAATGAGCCGAAGAAGCTTCATGCTAGGTAAGACACACTTGAAGCTGCAGCCAACAGAACGTGAGCTCCATGGCAGCACCCTCAAGAGGGTTACGATGCGTCACGACAAAGCTGCCGAGTTCAAAATGAACTAGGGTTTTCACCTGGAACCCTGACACAGGAAGGGGACCCGCAACGGCGCCCCCAAGAGGGAGAACGACACCCGCATTCATCGATGCCGCCGGCGCTGTAGCGCGGAACTTTCACTCGGACCCTCAGCCATGTCACTTGATGGTCGCCGAAACAAACAACCGACAAGAACACCAACACCACATCAAGGCCTCCAAATCTAGCCAGAGTACTACCACCACGAAGACGACGGCACCAGGATCACCCACCGCCCCTCACCTTGCTACCAAGAAGCCAAGAAGAGACGCCACCACCGCTGCAACGCTGCCCGTCGCTAAGAAAACGTGCAACCTCTCCATCTCAGGCCGCCGTCCTGGCATCCATGTCCCTGCGCAACATGACCGGTCTCAAGAGCAACAACCATGCCCACCGAGACGTGAGGGTGCCGCCAGATCCGAGCCCGCCTGGACCAGATTTGGCCCGACCGCACACAAAGGCCAATGGCACCGTGATACGTTGCAAACGTATCTATAATTTGTGATGCTTCATGCTTGTTTTACACCAATTTCTATATGTTTTGTTTACACTTCGTTGCACTTTTATGCATTTTCCGAAACTAACCTATTGACAAGGGGCCACATTGCCGGTTCCATGTTTTCTGTTGTTTTGTATTTTAGAAAAATTGTACAGGAAATATTCTCGAAATTGGACGAAACAAAAGCCGAAGTTAAGTTCCTATTTTACTGTAACGAAGACGGAGTCCAGAGAAGAGACGAAGAAGTACCACGAGGCGGACACACCCGCCTGGGCGCGGGCCATCCCCTAGCCGCGCCTAGGGGTGGTGTGGGCCCTCGGGCTCCCACCGACCTCGCCCTTCCGCCTATTTATTCACCTGTTCGGGAAAAACCTAAATACCTGAGCCTCCATCCACGAAAAGTTTCGTCACGGCCACCATGCCGACCCTAGCTCGGGAGGGTTCTGAAGCTCTTCCCGGCACCCTGCCGGAGAGGTAGATCATCACCGGAGGCCTCTACATCACCATTCCCGCCTCTGAAGTGGTGCGTGATCTAGTTCATCTCTAGACTACGGGTCCATAGCAGTAGCTAGATGGTTGTCTTCTCCAATTTATGCTTCATGTTTAGATCTTGTGAGCTGCCTATCATGATCAAGATCACCTTTATGTAATGCTACATGTTGTGTTTTCTGGGATCCAATGAATATTGAATACTATGGTTGAGATTGATTATATACTTTTCATATGTTATTTGTGATCTTGCATGCTCTCCATTGCTAGTAGATTCTCTCGCCAAGTATGTGTTTGTGACTCCAAGAGGGAGTATTTATGCTCGATAGTGGGTTCATGTCTTAATCTGGGAGAGTGACAATAACTTCTAAGATTGTAGATGTGATGTTGCTACTCGGGAGAAAACAACAATGTTTTATCTAAGGATAATTCTATTGTTTACTTTACACACTTTGCTTAATGCAATAATATGTTGCTTGCAACTTAATACTGAAAGGGGTGTGGACGCTAACCGAAAGGTGGATTATTAGTCATAGATGCAGTTGGATTATGGTCTATGTATTATGTTGTAATGCCCAAATGAATCTCATAGTAATCATCTTGTCTTGTATGGTCTTTATTCTATCAATTTCCCATCTGTAATTTGTTCACCCAACATGTTATTTATTTTTATGGAGAGACACCTCTAGTGAACTGTGGATCCCGGTCCTTTCTTTTACACTGATAAAATCATCTACTGCAAACACCTGTTAAATTTACTTACTGCAAGCACTGTTCTCTTTAATTCTACAGCAAACAAACATCTATTTCCACATTATACGGTTAATCCTTTGTTTTCAGCAAAACCGGCGAGATTGATAACCTCATTGTAAGTTGTGACAAAGTATTTTGTTTGTGTTGTGTGCAGGTTCCACGGTTTTGCTAATGCCGGTAGTGCGCCCTGTCAAAAGTCAACCATCAACACCTTCATAAGTCATTTCTTTCTCCTACTGGTCGATTCAACCTTGGTTTCTTACTGAGGGAAAACTTGCTATTGTGCTCATCATACCTTCCTCTTGGGGTTTCCCAGCGGTGTGCTCTGCACGCATCAAGGCTTTTTTGGCGATGTTGCCGGGGAGAAAGAAGATTTATGCAAGGGAAGTCTCTCATCTCCAATCTCTTTACTTTGTTATTGTTTTGTTTGGTTTATTTTACTTTGTCTTGTTTGCTTCTTTATATCAAAAACACACAAAAAATAGTTTCTATTATAGCTTTTATTTATGTTGCTTTGTTTTAATTTTACGAAAATGGGTACTCCTGAGAACACTAAGTTGTGTGACTTTACTAGCACAAACAGCAATAATTTTATTTGTACACCTATTGCTCCACCTACTTCTGAAGTAGCTTTCTATAAAATTAAACCTGCTTTGTTAAATCTTGTTATGAAAGAGCAATTTTATAGTGTTAGTATTGATGATGTTGCTTCTTACCTTTATAATTTTGTTGAACTTTGTGAGATACAAAAGTATAAGGATGTATATGGTGATATTATTAAACTGAAATTGTTTCCTTTCTATTTAAGAGGGAGAGCTAAAGATTGGTTGATATCTTTGCCTAGAAATAGTATTGATTCTTGGGTTAAATACGAAGATGCTTTCCTTGGAAAATATTATCCTCCTGCTAAGATTATATCCTTGAGAAGTGACATAATGAAATTTAGACAATTTCATAATTAATGAACAGGTTTCTCAAGCATGGGAAAGAATTAAATCTTTGGTAAAGAATTGTCTCACTCATGGATTGACTACTTGGATAATCATCCAAAAAAATTATGCAGGGATGAATTTTTCTTCAAAAAACCTTCTGGCTTCAGCTGCTGGAGGTAACTTTATGTAAATTACTTTGGGGGCTTCAACAAAACTCCTTGATGATATCATGATAAATTATTTTGAATGGCACACCGAGAGGACTCCACAAGGTAAGAACGTAAATTCTGTTGAAGAAATCTCCTCCTTGAGTGATAAAATTGATACAATTATGATGCTTGTTAATGGTAAAGCTCATGTTGATCCGAATAATGCTCCTTTAGCTTCTTTGGTTGCTCAAGAAGAGCATGTTGATGTGAACTTCATTAAAAACAATAATTTTAACAATGCTTATAGGAATAATTTTGGTAGTAACAATTATAGGCAATATCCTTCTAATAATGCTAATTCTTATGGTAATTCCTACAGCAATAATAGAAGTGCACCATCTGATCTTGAAGTCATGCTTAAGGACTTTATTAGTGCACAAACTGCTTTTAATAATCTATTGAGGAAAAGTTTGGCAAAATTGATGTTCTTGCTTCTAAAGTTGATAGCCTTGTTCTTGATGTTGAACTCCTTAAATTAAAGTTTATGCCTCATGATGTTAAATAAAGCAAAACTTTAAATTCCATTCAAGTTAGAATTGATGATAATGTTAGAATGTTGGTGAAATTGCATGCTAGGTGGGAAAGGGAAGATGAAATTGCTAGAAATAATAATTTGACTAAAATTTGTACCATTACCACCACCAGTAGTGCTGAAGTCTCAAATTCTAGCAAACCTCCTACTATTAATGGTAAAATAATTGGTGTAGGAAAAGTCCCCACTCATTTTACAAAATTGCGTAGAACCACTGAAATTGTTTCTGATAAGAGTGCTGAAATTTTTCGAAATATAGGAGACAATAGTCCTTTTACCTTTGATAATATTGACTTTGATTTTGATGATTGCAATATCTCTCAATTAATTGTATTCTTACAAAATCTTGCTAGAAGTCCTAATGCTAGTGCTATAAGTATGGTTTTTACAAAACATATTACAAATGATGTCATGCAAATTAGAGAAGAGAAATTAAAACATGAAGCTTCTATTCCTAGGAAGTTAGAAGATGGTTGGGAGCATATCATTAAGATGAAATTATGTGACTTTGATTTCAATGCTTTATGTGATCTTGGCTCGAGCATCTCTGTTATGCCTAAAAAAAATTATGATATGTTTGATTTGCCACCGTTGGAACAATGTTATTTCGATGTTCATCTTGCTGATATTGCTAAGAAGAAACCTTTGGAGATAGTTAATAATGTTCTTATTATGGTTAATAATAACTTTGTCCCTATTGATTTTGTTGTTTTGGATATTGAATGCAATGTTTCTTGTCCTATTATTTTGGGAAGAGTTTTCTTACAATTCTTAGTGCTCCTATTGATACGAGAGATGGGATTATTAAATATTAATTCCCACTCAAGAAAGGTATGGAACACTTCCCTAAAAAAGAAAGAAGTCACCTTTGGATTCTATTATTAGGATAAGTTATGATGTTGATGTTTCTTCACTTGAAAATACTTGATGCGAACTCTTTTTATGCGTCTAGCTCAAAGACGTTAAAAACACTCTTGGAAGATAACTCATGTTTTATTTCTGTAAATTTTTTTTGTTAAGTCTTGGAAGTTATTACCTCTGTAATAACCTCTCCTTATCATTTTTATTTCATTTTTGTGCCAAGAATAGCCTCTAATAGGAAGAAAGTAAGATTTGGGGAAGTTGCTGTCCTGAAATAGATTACGTGCTGTCACCAAAGAAATTCGTATTCCCAGCAAGAATGTCATTTTGAGATGATATTTTTTATGCATATGCCTCAGGTTTTTATCTAAGTTTCGTTAGTTTTGCACTTTTCGATTTGAGGAACAGAGGATTTTCGAAAAAAAACGATCTTTACCTGCTTTTCAGCTTTGAAAGATTTCTGCCACTATTTACTTTTGCCTCTTAATATCTTTCTTTTTTAGATCTTTTGAGAGAATGAGATTTTTGAAGAAGTTGCTACAGTAGCTAATATTTTAATGGATGTTGGACATATGTTAGAACTGGACCAAGTGGATTTGTTATTTTGATTGCACTAGTGCTTCTAATGAGAATTGTGTGATGTTTTGTATGAAGAAAGTTTTCAAGTGTAGGGAGAGAACAATGATGTAATGAGATGAAGTATGGATAAAATATCAAGCTTGGGGATGCCCATGTCTCCCCAAGAAATATCCAAGAGGTGCAAGCGTCAAAGCTTGGGGATTCCCAAGGCATCCCCTTCTTCATCAACAAGTTAGGTCATCTTTATAGACGATATATTTTTATTGCTTCATATGCTATGTGTTGTTCTTGGAGCGTATTTATTTTTGTTTTTAGTTTTATTTTGTTTTGTTTGTTGTATCATATGGTTGGATCCCAGCATATTTGTTTTGGAGAATGACACACTCCGTTTTAATTGCATAGAACACTCTAGTTTTCACTCCTATTATTCTGCGAGTGTTCTATTTTGCTAGTTGTGCGTTTCATTCTTGTTTTCCACTCGTATTTTGTTCAGATCTTGTTAGTTTTATTTAGTAAGGTATGATTATATCTCTAGTATTTATTGATTATTATCTATGAGAGTTGTTTCAAATAAGTTGATTGGTGTTGTAGACGAGTAAAATATTTCATGCTTATAGTGATGCAAAAGGAAGCTTATTTGGAGTGTGGCCTAGACTTTGGCATATCATGTTGGATGTTATTCTTATCATATGCTTAGTAGTTATTGTTGTAGCATGACTTGTCTCAAATACCTGAGAGTGATTAATGTGTCATTGAAAGAATCATGTGTTGTTTCCATCATAAAAGCATAATATTGTGGTATTCTCCTTTGATGTTTTATTGGGTTCACTTGGCACATGTTTACATCATGTTATGACTACAAACCAGTCACCTAAATCCTATATAATCATTTATTTTTTGACTTGTAATATCACTTTATGCTTTGATTAATAATGTTTTGTCGCTATGCATGATTATGATCATTATTTCTCTCTTAGTTGGTCGCTTCCAGTATCTTGCTAGCCTTCACCTGTACTGAGTATGAGCTCTACTCGTGCATCCAACTACCAAAAACAAAAGTTTACCAATTGTGTCCACCATACCTACCTGTATGTGGTATTTCACCGCCACTCCAAAGTGAAGTGCTTGTGTGCTACCTTTAAACCTTCAAACATTATTATGCGTTTTGTGTTCTTGTTTTAGCTTATGAGTGAGTACTGAATGTTTTATTGTCTTTTCATGAATTCACACCTTGACTATCATGCATAATGTGATAGTCCCTAATATTACAAAAAGAGCAAGGTAACTGGGTGCCCAGCCCACAAAAAATATAAAATAAACAAATAACCAAATAAAGCTTGATGGCGTGTGATGCACACGTCCGTTGGGAACCCCGAGAGGAAGGTGTGATGCGCACAGCAGTAAGTTTTCCCTCAGAAAGAAACCAAGGTTATCGAACCAGTAGGAGATGAAGGCCACGTGAAGGTTGTTGGTGAAGGAGTGTAGTGCGGCGCAACACCAGGGATTCCGGCGCCAACGTGAAACCTGCACAACACAATCAAAATACTTTGCCCCAACTTAACAGTGAGGTTGTCAATCTCACCGGCTTGTTGTAAACAAAGGATTAAACGTATGGTGTGGAGAATGATGTTTGTTTGCAATGAGCAGCAGAGAACAATGATTGCAGTAGATTGTATTCAGATGTAAAAGAATGGACCGGGGTCCACAGTTCACTAGTGGTGTCTCTCCAATAAGATAAATAGCATGTTGGGTGAACAAATTACAGTTGGTCAATTGACAAATAGAGAGGGCATAACAATGCACATACATATCATGATGACTACTATGAGATTTACTTAGGGCATTACGACAAAGTACATAGACCGCTATCCAGCATGCATCTATGCCTAAAAAGTCCACCTTTGGGTTAGCATCCGCACCCCTTCCAGTATTAAGTTGCAAACAACAGACAATTGCATTAAGTATGGTGCGTAATGTAATCAACACAAATATCCTTATACAAAGCATTGATGTTTTATCCCTAGTGGCAACAACACATCCACAATCTTAGAACTTTCTGTCACTGTCCCAGATTCAATGGAGGCATGAACACAGTATCGAGCATAAATACTCCCTCTTGGAGTCACAAGTATCAACTTGGCCAGAGCCTCTACTAGCAACGGAGAGCATGCAACATCATAAACAACACATATATGATAGATCAATAATGAACTTGACATAGTATTCCATATTCATCGGATCCCAACAAACACAACATGTAACATTACAAATAGACGATCTTGATCATGATAGGCAGCTCACAAGATCTAAACATGATAGCACAAGAGGAGAAGACAACCATCTAGCTACTTCTATGGACCCATAGTCCAAGGATGAACTACTCACACATCAGTCCGGAGGCGATCATGGTGATGTAGAGTCCTCCGGGTGATGATTCCCCTCTCCGGCAGGGTGCCGGAGGCGATCTCCTGAATCCCCCGAGATGGGATTGGCGGCGGCGGCGTCTCCGGAACTTTTTCCGTATCGTGGCTCTCGGTAATAGGGTTTTCGCGACGGAGAGTATAAGTAGGCGGAAGGGCAGAGTCGGAGGAGGCACGGGGGCCCCAAACCATAGGGCGGCGCGGCCCCCCCTTGGCCGCGCGGCCTTGTGGTGTCGGCGCCCCGTGGCCCCACTTCGTTTCCTCTTCGGTCTTCTGGAAGCTCCGTGGAAAAATAAGACCCTGGGCGTTCGTTTCGTCCAATTCAAAGAATATTTCCTGTGTAGCATTTCTGAAACCAAAAACAGCACAAAACAGGAACTGGCGCTTCGGCATCTCGTTAATAGGTTAGTGCCGGAAAATGCGTATAAATGATGTAAAGTGTGTATAAAACATGTGAGTATTATCATAAAACTAGCATGGAACATAAGAAATTATAGATACGTTTGAGACGTATCAAGCATCCCCAAGCTTAGTTCCTACTCGCCCTCGAGTAGGTAAACGATAACAAGGATAATTTCTGAAGTGACATGCTATCATAATCTTGATCAATACTATTGTAAAGCATATGAGACGAATGAAGTGATTCGAAGCAATGGTAAAGACAATGACTAAACAACTGAATCATATAGCAAAAAAAATTCATGAATAGTACTTTCAAGACAAGCATCAATAAGACTTGCATAGGGGTTAACTCATAAAGCAATAAATTCTTAGTAGAAAGTTTTGAAGCAACACAAAGGAAGATATAAGTTTCAGCAGTTGCTTTCAACTTCAACATGTTTATCTCATGGATAATTGTCAACACAAAGTAATATGATGAATGCAAATAAGCAAGTATGCAAGAATCAATGCACACAGTTGACACAAGTGTTTGCTTCTAAGATAGAAGGAAGTAGGTAAACTGACTCAACATAAAGTAAAAGAATGGCCCTTCGCAGAGGGAAGCATGGATTACTATTTTTGTGCTAGAGCTTTTCATTTTCAAAACATAGAAACAATTTTGTTAACGGTAGTAATAATTCATATGTGTTATGCATAAGACATCCTATAAGTTGCAAGCCTCATGCATAGAATACCAATAGTGCTCGCACTTTGTCCTAATTAGCTTGGATTTACATGGATTATCATTGCATAACATATGTTTCAACCAAGTGTCACAAAGGGGTACCTCTATGCCGCCTGTACAAAGGTCCAAGGAGATAGATCGCATTTGATTTCTCGTTTTTGATAGATCTCAACTAAGGACATCCATACCGGGACAACATAGAAAACAGATAATGGACTCCTCTTTAATGCATAAGCATTCAACAACAGATAATATTCTCATAAGAGATTGAGGATTAATGTCCAAATTGAAACTTCCACCATGATTCATGGCTTTAGTTAGCAGCCCAATGTTCTTCTCTAACAATATGCATACTCAAACCATTTGATCATGATAAATCACCCTTACTTCAGACAAGACGAACATGCATAGCAACTCACATGATATTCAACAAAGGTATAATAGTTGATGGCGTCCCCAGAAACATGGTTACCGCTCAACAAGCAACTTATGAGAAATAAGATACATAAGTAACATATTCAATACCACAATAGTTTTTAAGCTATTTTCCCATGAGCTATGTATTGCAAAGACAAAGAATGAAATTTTAAAGGTAGCACTCAAGTAATTTACTTTGGAATGGCAGAGAAATACCACATAGTAGGTAGTTATGGTGGACACAAATGGCATAGGTTTTGGCTCAAGGATTTGGATGCACGAGAAGCATTCCCTCTCAGTACAAGGCTTTGGCTAGCAAGGTTGTTTGAAGCAAACACAAGTATGAACCGGTACAGCAAAACTTACATAAGAACATATTGCAAGCATTATAAGACTCTACACTGTCTTCCTTGTTGTTCAAACACTTCACCGAGAAAATATCTAGACTTTAGAGAGACCAATCATGCAAACCAAATTTCAACAAGCTCTATGGTTGTTCTTCATTAATAGGTGCAAAGTACATGATGCAAGAGCTTAAACATGATCTATTTGAGCACAACAATTTCCAAGTATCAAATTATTCAAGACAATATACCAATTACCACATGAAGCATTTTCTGTTTCCAACCAAATAGCAATGAACGAAGCAGTTTCAACCTTCGCCATGAACATTAAAAGTAAAGCTAAGAACACCAGTGTTCATATGAACGAGCGGAGCGTGTCTCTCTCCCAAACAAAGAATGCTAGGATCTGATTTATTCAAACACAATCAAAAACAAAAACATACAGACGCTCCAAGTAAAGCACATAAGATGTGACGGAATAAAAATATAGTTTCACTAGAGGTGACCTGATAAGTTGTCGATGAAGAAGGGGATGCCTCGGGCATCCCCAAGCTTAGATGCTTGAGTCTTCTTTAAATATGCAGGGATGAACCACGGGGGCATCCCCAAGCTTAGAATTTTCACTCTTCTTGATCATATTGTATCATCCTCCTCTCTTGATCCTTGAAAACTTCCTCCACACCAAACTCATTAGAGGGTTAGTGCATAATCAAAAATTCACATATTCAGAGGTGACACAATTATTCCTAACACTTCTGGACATTGCCCAAAGCTACTGAAAGTTAATGGAACAAAGAAATCCATTCAACATAGCGCAAGAGGCAATGCGAAATAAAAGGCAGAGTCTATCAAAACAGAACAGTCCGTAAAGACGAATTTTTTAGAGGCACTTAACTTGCTCAGATGAAAAAGCTCAAATTGAATGAAAGTTGCGTACATATCTGAGGATCACACACAAAAATTGGCAGATTTTTCTGAGTTACCTACAGAGAGGCCTACTCAAATTCGTGACAGCAAGAAATCTGTTTCTGCGCAGTAACCCAAATCCAGTATCAACCTTACTATCAAAGACCTTACTTGGCACAACAATGCAATAAAATAAAGATAAGGAGAGGTTGCTACAGTAATAACAACTTCCAAGACTCAAATATAAAACAAAAGTGCAGAAGTAAAATAATGGGTTGTCTCCCATAAGCGCTTTTCTTTAACGCCTTTCAGCTAGGCGCAGACAGTGTGAATCAAGTATTATCGAGAGATGAAACATCAACATCATAATTTGTTCTAATAATGGAATCAAAAGGTAACTTCATTCTCTTTCTAGGGAAATGTTCCATACCTTTCTTGAGAGGAAATTGATACTTAATATTCCCTTCCTTCATATCAATAATAGCACCAACAGTTCGAAGAAAAGGTCTTCCCAAAATAATGGGACAAGATGCATTGAATTCAATATCCAAGACAACAAAATCAACGGGGACAAGGTTATTGTTAACCGTAATGCGGACATTATCAATCCTCCCCAAAGGTTTCTTTATAGAATTATCAGCTAGATTAACTTCCAAATAACAATTTTTCAATGGTGGCAAGTCAAGCATATCATAGAGTTTCTTTGGCATAACAGAAATACTTGCACCAAGATCACATAAAGCATTACAATCAAAATCATTGACCTTCATCTTAATGATGGGCTCCCAACCATCTTCCAACTTCCTAGGAATAGAAGTTTCAAGTTTTAATTTCTCTTCTCTAGCTTTAATGAGAGCATTTGTAATATGTTTTGTAAAGGCCAAATTTATAGCACTAGCATTGGGACTTCTAGCAAGTTTTTGTAAGAACTTAATAACTTCAGAGATATGACAATCATAAAAATCTAAACCATTATGATCTACATCAATGGGATCATTGTCCCCAATATTCTGAAAAATTTCAGCACTTTTATCACAAGCAGTTTCAGCAGTTTTAGCAGTTTCAGGCAATTTTGCACGCTTTGCACTAGGAGTAGAAACATTGCCAACACCAATTACTTTACCATTAATAGTAGTAGGTTTAGCAACATGTGAAACATCATCATTACTAGTGGTGGTAATAGTCCAAACTTTAGCTACATTATTCTCTTTAGCTAGTTTTTCTTCTCTTTCCCACCTAGCATGCAATTCAGCCATCAATCTAATATTTTCATTAATTCGAACTTGTATGGCGTTTGCTGTAGAAAATGACTTAATATCTTTAGTTTCATTATGCATAGCTTTTAATTTTAAAAGATCAACATCAGCAGCAAGACTATCAACCTTAGAAGCAAGAACATCAATTTTACCAAGCTTTTCCTCAACAGATTTGTTCAAAGCAGTTTGTGTACTAATGAATTCTTTAAGAATGACTTCAAGACCAGAGGGTACACTCCTACTATTGTTGTAAGAATTACCATAAGAATTACCATAACCATTACCATTATTAGAAGGATATGGCCTATAGTTGTTACCAGAATTATTCCTATAAGCATTGTTGTTGACATTATTATTTTTAATGAAGTTCACATCAACATGCTCTTCTTGAGCAACCAATGAAGCTAAAGGAACATTATTAGGATCAACATTAGATCTACCATTAACAAGCATAGACATAATAACATCAATCTTATCACTCAAGGAGGAGGTTTCTTCAACGAGAATTTACCTTCTTACCTTGTGGAGCCCTTTCGAGTGTGCCATTCAGAGTAATTGATCATCATATTATCAAGAAGCTTTGTTGCCGCCCCCAAAGTAATGGACATAAAGGTACCTCCAGCAGCTGAATCCAATAGGTTCCGCGAAGAAAAATTCAGTCCTGCATAAAAGGTTTGGATGATCATCCAAGTAGTTAGTCCATGGGTAGGGAAATTCTTCACCAAAGATTTCATTCTCTCCCATGCTTGAGCAACATGTTCATTATCCAATTGCTTAAAATTCATTATGCTACTTCTCAAAGATATAATTTTAGCGGGAGGATAATATCTACCAATAAAGCATCCTTACATTTAGTCCATGAATCAATACTATTTCTAGGCAAAGATAGCAACCAATCTTTAGCTCTTCCTCTTAAGGAGAAAGGAAACAATTTTAATTTTATAATGTCACCATCTACATCCTTATACTTTTGCATTTCACATAGTTCAACAAAATTATTAAGATGGGCAGCAGCATCATCAGAACTAACACCAGAAAATTGCTCTCTCATAACAAGATTTAGTAAAGCAGGTTTAATTTCAAAGAATTCTGCTGTAGTAGTAGGTTGATGACCCAAAAGTATAGGGGATCGCAGCAGTCTTCGCGGGTAGTAAAACCCAATTTATTGATTCGACACAAGGGGAGACAAAGAATACTTGAAAGCCTTAACAGCGGAGTTGTCAATTCAGCTGCACCTGGAAAGAGACTTGCTCGCAAAAGTTTATCAGTAGTAACAGTTTTATGGCGATAGCGGTAGTGAAATAACGACGAGCGAGTAACGAGAGACAGCAGTAGTGATTATAGTAAACAGCGGGATTAAAATACTGTAGGCACGGGGACGGATAACGGGCGTTGCATGGATGAGAGAAACTCATGTAACAATCAAGCAGGGCATTTGCAGATAATAATAAAACGGTGTCTAAGTACAAAGCAATCAATAGGCATGTGTTCCAATTATAGTCGTAAGTGCTCGCAATGAGAAACTTGCACGACATCTTTTGTCCTACCAGCCGGTGGCAGCCGGGCCTCAAGGGAATCTACTGGATATTAAGGTACTCCTTTTAATAGAGTACCGGAGCAAAGCATTAACACTCCGTGAACACATGTGATCCTCACATCACTACCATCCCCTCCGGTTGTCCCGATTTATGTCACTTCGGGTCCATTGGTTCCGGACAGCGACATGTGTATACAACTTGCAGGTAAGACCATAAACAATGAATATCATGATGAAATAATAACATGTTCAGATCTGAGATCATGGCACTCGGGCCCTAGTGACAAGCATTAAGCATAACAAGTTGCAACAATATCATCAAAGTACCAATTACGGACACTAGGCACTATGCCCTAACAATATTATACTATTACATGACCAATCTCATCCAATCCCTACCATCCCCTTCAGCCTACAGCGGGGGAATTACTCACACATGGATGGGGGAAACATGGCTGGTCGATGGAGAGGCGTCGGTGGTGATGATGGTGATGATCTCCTCCAATTCCCCGTCCGGCGAGTGCCGGAACGGAGACTTCGGCTCCCGAGACGGAGTTTCACGATGTGGCGGCGTTGCGGAGGGTTTACGGCGACTTCGACTTCTCCCCGTACATTTTTAGGTCGAGGGCGATAAGTAGTCCGAAGGAGGGCGTCGGAGGCCTGCCGAGGGGGCCACACGCTAGGGCCGCGCGCCCCCCTCCTAGGCCGCGCCGCCCTAGGGTGTGGGGCCCTCGGGCCTCCACCTGACTTGCCCTTCTAGCTCCGTGAGTCTTCTGGGAAAATAGGGCCTTCTCTATAAATTCCGAGGTTTTTCCTGAAAGTTGGATTTCTGCACAAAAACGAGACACCAGAACAGTTCTGCTGAAAACAGCGTTAGTCCGTGTTAGTTGCATCCAAAATACACAAATTAGAGGCAAAACAATAGCAAAAGTGTTCGAGAAAGTAGATACGTTTTGGACGTATCAACTCCCCCCAAGCTTAGCTTATTGCTTGTCCTCAAGCAATTCGATTAACAAGCGAGCGATAAAAGAACTTTCACGAACACATTTGTTCATATGATGTAAATATTCTCATGCTATGGCTAACACTTACGCAGTTCATAATAAGATACATGCAAATAAGATCATCTAATAGCTATGTCAATCATGGAAAGGTACCAACAATTAATAACAAACATCATGAATCATGTATATAAGAAGGATTGCAATGTTCATAAATGAGTATGATAGAGTGGTATCTCGCTTGCCCATATTTGATCAGCAAAACATAAATGCTCAGGCACCTCTGAAGTTCATAGAAAGACTAGAAATAGTGATTGTCAAAGATAAAAGCATCAAAGTTATACCACAATTAATCATATTTTGAGACAAGCATATTACCCTAAGAATGACAGTTGTGCTCTCAAGAAAGTGCTCAAAGAAAGGATGGAGACACAACATAAAAGTAAAAGATTGACCCTTCGCGAGAGGAAGCGAGGGATTAACATGCGCTAGAGCTTTTCATTTTTAAAACAGGAGTAAAATTGTTTTGAGAGGTGTTTGTTGTTGTCAACGAATGGTAATGGGTAGACCAACTACCTCGCCAACCGGACTTTTGATACGTCGAAAACGTATCTACTTTCCCGAACACTTTTGCTATTGTTTTGCCTCTAATTTGTGTATTTTGGATGCAACTAACACGGACTAACGCTGTTTTCAGCGAGAGCTGCTCACGGTGTCTCGTTTTTGTGCAGAAATCCAACTTTCGGGAAAAACCTCGGAATTTATACGAGAAGGCCCTATTTTCCCGGGAAACTAACGGAGCCGAGAAGGGCAATTGAAGTGGAGGCCGAGGGCCCCACACTACATGGCGGCGCGGCCCGGGGGGCCCGCGCGGCCTGTGGTGTGGCCCCCTCGGCCGGCCTCCGACGCCCTCCTTCGGACTACTTATTCACCTCGACCTAAAAACACCAGGGGAGAAGTCGAAGTCGCCAGAAACCCTCCAGAACGCCGCCACATCGCGAAACTCCGTCGCGGGAGCCAGAAGTCTCCGTTCTGGCACTCCGCCGGGACGGGGAATTGGAGGAGATCATCACCGCCATCACCGCCAACGCCTCTCCATCAACCAGCAATGTTTCCCCCATCCATGTGTGAGTAATTCCCCCGCTGTAGGCCGAAGGGGATGGTAGGGATTGGATGAGATTGGTCATGTAATAGCATAAGATTGTTAGGGCATAGTGCCTAGTGTCGGTAGATGGTACTTTTATGATATTGTTGCGACTTGTTATGCTTAATGCTTGTCACTAGGGCCGAGTGCCATGATCTCAGATCTGAACATGTTATTATTTCATCATGATATTCGTTGTTTATGATCTTACCTGCAAGTTGTATACACATGTCGTTGTCCGGAACCAATGGCCCCGAAGTGACGAAATCGGGACAACCGGAGGGAATGGCGGTGATGTGAGGATCACATGTGTTCACGGAGTGTTAATGCTTTGCTCCGGTACTCTATTAAAAGGAGTACCTTAATATCCGATAGTTTCCCTTGAGGCCCGGCTGCCACTGGCTGGTAGGACAAAAGATGTTGTGCAAGTTTCTCATTGCGAGCACGTACGACTATAATTGGAACACATGCCTATTGATTGATTAGTACTTGGATACCGTTTTATTATTATCTGCAAATGCCCTGCTATGATTGTTACATGAGTTTCTCTCATCCATGCAACGCCCGTCATCCGTCCCCGTGCCTACAGTATTTTAATCCTGTTGTTTACTAAAATCACTACTGCTGTCTTTGTTACTCTGCTCTTCGTTATTTCACTACTGCTACTTTGCTATAAAGCTGTTACCTACTTGATAAACTCTTGCGAGCAAGTACTGTTTCCGAGTGCAGCTGAATTGACAACTCCGTTGTTAAGGCTTTCAAATATTCTTTGTCTCCCCTTGTGTCGAATCAATAAATTGGGTAATACTTCCCTCGAAGACTCGTTGCGATCCCCTATACTTGTGGGTCATCAAGACTATTTTACGGCGCCGTTGCCGGGGAGCATAGCTTTATTTGGAAGTTCACTTGGATTGATATTGTTCGCTGCAAATTCTCCATCATGGGTAAACCTCGCGATACTAAGATCGCCATATTACCATCCACTACAAGAAAAGGTACAATTCGAGTACCTCCGCTACACTTGATTCACCATCCGTGATTGATAAACTTGTTTCACCGCCACATGCTTCGCTTGCGGGTACATCTGCTGAATCTGAACACTCTCATAATATTGATAATTTTTCTGCTGTGCTTGATGATAGTGGTTCATTGGGATCTTTTCTAGATGCTACAATTGCTAGGTCTAGACAAATTGAAAATACTGAAATTCCTAATGTTACTACACCTGAACTTGAATACTCTAGTGATGATCTTGATGAAGATTATGTGGAACTTGATGATGATTTTATTGAAAAATGCAATGCTACTACTGATGCAAGAAAAATTAAAAAGTTGCTTGCAGAACATACTTGTTAGATATAAAGCTGTCTCCTGATCCTAAATTTGCCACATCTCCTATAAACATTAGGGATAAAGATTATGATTTTTCTCTTGATCTATCTCATATAGCTATTGTTGAGAAAACACCTTTACGTGGTACCGAAAAAGAAAGTCTTTGTTGAACACATGATTGAGTTATCTACCTTGAGTAGCTTGTTTTCTGATGATGTTAAGAAGCGTACTTACTTTGTTGCTAAAATATTTCCATTCTCATTGAAAGATGACGCTAAAACTTGGTATAATAATTTGCCACCTAGTTCTATTAAAAGTCCAAAAGAATTGCTTGCTGTTTTCTTTCGGAAATATTTTCCTGCTAGTGCTCAACATGCTGCTTTGCAAAGAGTTTATAGTTTTGATCAGGGAGATGAAGAGAAATTGCCTGAGGCTTGGGCAAGATTTTGCTCTCTTATTAGAGCTTTGCCTGACCATGATTTAGAAAAGCATGAATTACTTGATATATTTTATAGTGGACTAACCATTGATTCTAGGGCATACCTGGATAGTTGTGCTGGTTGTGTTTTCGGGAAAAGAACTCCGGACGACGCCTGAAGAATTATTGGCTAAAATAGGCCGGAATTATGATGATTGGAATACGCCTGAACCAACTCCAACGCCAATAGTGAAGAAGAGGGTTTAATTAAATTGAATGATGAAGATATGAGGGAAGCCAAGAAGTCTCTCAAGGAGAAAGGTATTAAATCTGAAGATGTGAAAAATCTACCTCCTATAGAAGATATATGTGAGATAATTCCCCCTTCATCCATGATTGAGGTAAACTCCCTTCAACGCTTTACTAGGGAAGATATTCCGTATTCGAAACCTCCTGCACAATGCTTAGATGAGTTTGATAATTATATTGTTAAGCAAGAAAATTTTAATATGAGAGTAGAGAATCATTTAATGGAAAATTCTCAAGCTATTAGTGAATTGCATGGTATTGTGGAGAGAACCTCCAATGATGTTAAGATGCTTGTTAAACATTTTCAAATGATTCAAACTCAAATTGATCAACTCACTAAAGTGCAAAATGACTTGTTAGGGAATAATTCTAAAGAGAAACATGCTTATGAAGTAACAACTAGAGGTGGTGTCTCTACCCAGGATCCTCTATATCCTGAAGGGCATCCCAAAAGAATTGAACAAGATTCTCAACGCATTGAACCTAGTGCTCATTCTAAGAAGAAAAAGAAAAAGAAACATAAAAATGTTATAGAATCCTACTGAACCTGTTAATGATCCTAATAGTATTTCTATTTCGATGCTGAAGCCGAAAGTGGTAATGAACATGATAATGATAAAGATAATGATAAGAATGATACTCCGATAAAGAAGAGGTAGAAGAAGAACTCGAAAAGCATGCTAAGAATAAAAAGTACACTAAAGAAGATTTTATTGCTGAGAAACATGGTAATGAAAGAGAACCTTGGGTGCAAAAGCAAATGCCTTTTCCTGCTAAGAAACTAAAATCAAAGGAAGAAGAACACTATAATAAATTTTGCGATTGGATGAAACCTTTATTCTTGCAAATCCCTTTGGTGATGCTATTAAATTGCCACCTTATTCAAAGTATATGAAAGATATTGTTACTAACAAAAGGAAAATCCCCAATGAGGAAATTTCCACTATGCTTGCTAATTACTCTTTCAATGGCAAAATTCCAAAGAAGTTGGGCGACCCAGGTATACCTACTATTCCTTGTTCTATCAAGAATAATTATGTTAAAGCTGCTCTATGTGACTTGGGAGCCGGTGTTAGTGTTATGCCTTTTTCTCTTTATAAGAGACTTTATCTAGATAAGTTGATACCTACTGATATATCTTTGCAAATGGCTGATAAATCTACTTGCTATTCCTGTTGGTATATGTGAGAATGTTCCTGTTCAAGTTACTAATAACTGCTTGATATTAATTGATTTTGTTGTGTTGGAAATGCCTGAAGATGATAATATGTCTATTATTCTTGGGAGACCTTTTCTTAACACCGCAGGGGCTGTTATTGATTGCAACAAAGGAAAGGTTACTTTCAATGTTGATGATAGGGAACATACCGTTTATTTCCCTAAGAGGATTGAGAAAGCGTGTGGAGTTAATACTATTTCTAATGTGAGAACTATCAAAGTGGGAACTATTGATTGTCCTATATATGAGCCTAAAGAAGAATATCAAACTCTCGTGATTGGATCCATATCAATACAATTCAAGGTAACATGATTGATTTGAGGTTTATTTCTTCTTATGCTATGTAAAATTTATTTGGTGGCAAGACTTGATCAACCTTGTTAACAAATACTTTTTATATGCATAGAGGAGGTAAACAACATATCTTTCTTCTTCCACTTGCTCTAGTTGCTGTAGCATTTTTAATTTGCAAAGTTCTTTAGTTATTTGAAGATTTCAAAATTTTTCCTGGCCGGTAATAATAAACTTAATACCCGGAAAATGTGCATTTTTCAAAGTTTTCAAAAATTCGCGAAAATTATACCGTTGGTCCTATTTTTCGACGAGCCACCAGGAGTACCGAGAGGATGACCTGTGGGGCACCGAGAGGCGCCACACCACGCGGCGGCGCGGCCAAGGAGGTGGCCGCGCCACCATGTGGTGTGGGCTCCCCTCGCCCCACTTCGTCATCTCTTTCGCCCGAACAGTCTCTCTCCCGAAAAAACTCGTACCAAGTTCATCTCTCTCGCGTTTTTGCTCCAGAGCTCCAGATTTTTCGATCTCTTTGCTCAGCCCAGATTACGTACGAAATTTGGCACATTTGCTCTTCGGTATGTGACTCCTCCACCCATCCAAGTAGAATTTCATTTGGTTGAGTATATCTTGAATATTTTGCTGCTGTAGGTAACATGTTTAGTGAGCTTGCATGCTTGTTCTAAGTGATAGAAACCAGTTTTGATGCATGATTAGTACTCTAGCAAGTTTCTATGGTAGTTTCCCTCAATTATATGTTACCAAATCAAATTTTTATGTCATTTGTTGAAAATTTCAGAGAAGCTATGAAGAAGTTTAGCTTTGGAGAGTTGTTCAAGAAGGGGACAACCAGCACCGGGAGGCCTTCTAGGGCCGCCACCCGGATTAGGCAATCATACAATGAAGACATCCTCGCGCCTAGCTTCGCGCCCGAAGAGGACCACGGTCCCCCTAATGCTTCTACTTTTCCATGTTATGATTTTCTAAGGAATGCAGGGATACTGGAGGATTTCTTGACCCTTGTCAACAGGGCAGGGTTAACCACCTATATGAATGATGAAAGGGAGCAATACCACATGCTCACCAAGATTTTTGTCGAGAGTTTCAAGCTCGACAACAAACAATATGAGCCAACGGTTGCATTCAGAATCTATGGTAAGGCTGTGACTATGCCATTGAAGGATTTTTGTTGTGCCTTGGACATTGCCCTGTAGGTACAGCAAGTAGGATTGATGACAACCCCGGGACTTGCTGGAGCTCTACCGAGGGATCACCGATGACGACTGTCGCACCATTCGGCGGGGCAAGATAAGGAACATCCAACTTCCCGCCATTAAGTATTTTGCATACTACATTGCTACTAGCATTCTTGGTAGGGAAAACACTAGTAATATTTCTAGCTACCATCTTGCTTTCTTGAACATTGCACTTACTGGTGACACCACCTATCATCTTGGTGCTCTTATTGCTCGCCGCTCGACTACCAGGGGGCCTATTTTTGGAGGAACTACCGCATTGCGTGTTTTAACATATCTTAATCTTCCTCTTGATCCTAATGATGTGCCATTGGCCCCTAGGAGACTCGATATTACTGCTATGAAGAGTCATCATTTCGTTACCACCGACTCTACTTTAGATAATATGGTGTATAGAATGTTGTTTTATGACGGGGAGGAGAAGGAAATCCCTCTTCCCCAACCTGGTTTGTTAAGTATTGACAGGCAGTCATGGTCGTGCACTAAGGAGGAGGTGGATGAACATATGAAGATACAAGAATTCCACCAGCAACATGACTCCGAGGACGTCGGGACCTCCTACGACCACACCGTCACATATCCGGGTGCTTCTTCTAGCACATACCCGAAATACGACCCATCTTCATATTACGGAGACACTACTTCATGGGATCGATGGGATTGAACTCCACTTAGGCCAAAAGCCTAAGATTGGGGGGAGGTATACCGGCATCACTCATTCTTTGCATATTATGGTTGCTGGATACTTGTACATACTTGTTTTGTTCGTTTGAGTGGTTTTCTAATGAGAGGAAGATGATATTTGGGGAAGTGCTGCCTGAAAACAGATTCTGGAACGTTACTGTAAAAATCGTCAAAAATAGCCAGGGCGTCATTTTGAGCTGCCAATTTTTGTGCAGGTTCCCCAGGTTGTTATCTAACTTTCATTAGTTGAACACTTTTCGATCTGAGCAACGTAAGATTTTTGTTAAAATCGATTTCTGTACTGCTGTCAGGTTTTGGCAGATTTCTGCCATCTCGTTTTTCTGTGTTTCTTTTAGTTTGTTATTTCTTGTTTTTGCTTTGTTTCCTTTCCAAAACACAAAAAGACCAAAAATATTTCTGTTGTTTCTCTTCACCATTTGTTTGCTTTGGTTTCTTGCATTTGTTTCACTTTATTTTCTATTGCTAGTTTGCTATAAGAAAACCCAAAAAGATTTTGCTTTGTTTGCTTGTTTCCTCTTGTTCTTATTTGCAATTTGAAAACACCAAAAATATTTGCTGTTCTTCTTTGGTTTGTAAAGTTCATCTTGAGTTCAATGGTCTTCGGTGGCTGGAGCGTGGTTTTCATTTCATATTATCCAAGATGCACAAGTGAAAAGGCAATAATGACGATCTACGACAATGCGATTGTGGTGAGAGGCTGGTATGAACTCTATTTGTTTTCATTTTTGTACATATACTCATCCATGTGAGCATGCTTAGTTGGTTCATGTGAGGTATATGTTATTTGAGAAAGTCTAGTAGTTTATGATCTCTCATGTTTAGCTCCAACCTATTAATATGAGTAGCATGTCATGGATGTTTGCTTGCATTGTTTTATTCATAAGTAAGTATGGCATTGTGGTATCCTCCTCTGAATAATTCATTTATATCGACTTGGCACATGCTCACGCATGCTATGACTGAACAAAAAGTCAATTAAGCCTCGATGATCTATATTGCTTCAGAGTTCTTGTATCACTTTTATGCCTCCGTTAATTTATTTTGCCGCAAGCATGATTATGACAGTTACTGCTCTCTTGATTTGTCGCTCCCTAGTCTTTTGCTAGCCTTCACTTGTACTGAGCGGGAACGCTGCTCGTGCTTCCAAACACCTGAAAACCAAGTTGTTCCAAAAGTGTCCACCATAAATACCTATGCATGGCATTTCAAACCATTCCAAGTAAATTCTCATGCGCTACCTTTAAAACCTTCAAAATGCTTCTCAATTTGTGTTCATGTTTCATAGCTCATGAGGAAGTATGTGGTGTTTAGCTTTCAACCTTGTCATTTACTTTTGACGGACTCTCATATGGACTAGTGGCACATCCGCTTATCCAATAATTTTGCAAAAAGAGCTGGCAATGGGATTCCCATTCCCGAATTAATTAACTTAAATAGACACTCCTCCATGGTTTGTGATGGTTGGACGGCACCCGAAGGATTCGGTTAGCCATGGCTTGTGTAAGCAAAGGTTGGGGGGAGTGTCATCATCATAATAAAGATAAAATAAAAAGGGCACTCCTTCATGGTATGAGATTGTTGGCGAGGCACCCGAGGATTCGGTTAGCCATGGTTTGTGTAAGAAAGGTTGGAAGGAGTGCCACATAAATATGCAATAATTCATGGGAGCCGCTCTTGAAAGTCCGGTTGGCGAGGTAGTTAGTGTACCCATTACCATTCGTTGACAACAACAAACACCTCTCAAAATAATTTTACTTCTGATTTATAAAAATGAAAAGCTCTAGCGCATGTTAATCCCTGCTTCCCTCTGCGAAGGGTCAATCTTTTACTTTTATGTTGTGTCTCCATTATTTCTTTGAGTACTATCTTGAGAGCACAGCTGTCATTCTTAGTACAATATGCTTGTCTCAAAATATGATTGATTGTGGTATAACTTTGATGCATTTATCTTTTGACAATCACTACTTCTAGTCTTTCTATGAACTCAAGAGGTGCCCGGGCATTTATGTTTTGCCAACCAAATACGGGCAAGCGAGATACCACTTTATCATACTCTCTTATGAACATTGCAATCCTGCTTATATACATGATTCATGATGCTTATTATTAATTGTTGGTACCTCTCCATGATTGACATAGCTGTTAGATGATCTTATTTGCATGTATCTCATTATGAGCTGCTTAAGTATTAGCCATAGCATGAGAATATATACATCATATGAGCAAATGTGTTCGTGAAAGTTCTTTTATCGCTCAGTTGTTAACTGAATTGCTTGAGGACAAGCAATAAGCTAAGCTTGGGGGAGTTGATACGTCGAAAACGTATCTACTTTCCCGAACACTTTTGCTATTGTTTTGCCTCTAATTTGTGTATTTTGGATGCAACTAACACGGACTAACGCTGTTTTCAGCGGAAGCTGCTCCGGTGTCTCGTTTTTGTGCGGAAATCCAACTTTCGGGAAAAACCTCGGAATTTATACAGAAGGCCCTATTTTCCCAGGAAACTAACGGAGCCAGAAGGGCAATTGAAGTGGAGGCCCGAGGGCCCCACACTACATGGCGGCGCGGCCCAGGGGGGGCCCGCGCGGCCATGTAGTGTGGCCCCCTCGGCCGGCCTCCGACGCCCTCCTTCGGACTACTTATTCACCTCGACCTAAAAACACCAGGGGAGAAGTCGAAGTCGCCAGAAACCCTCCAGAACGCCGCCACATCGCGAAACTCCGTCGCGGGAGCCGAGAAGTCTCCGTTCGGCACTCCGCCGGGACGGGGAATTGGAGGAGATCATCACCGCCATCACCGCCAACGCCTCTCCATCAACCAGCAATGTTTCCCCCATCCATGTGTGAGTAATTCCCCCGTTGTAGGCCGAAGGGGATGGTAGGGATTGGATGAGATTGGTCATGTAATAGCATAAGATTGTTAGGGCATAGTGCCTAGTGTCACGTAGATGGTACTTTTATGATATTGTTGCAACTTGTTATGCTTAATGCTTGTCACTAGGGCCCGAGTGCCATGATCTCAGATCTGAACATGTTATTATTTCATCATGATATTCGTTGTTTATGATCTTACCTGCAAGTTGTATACACATGTCGTTGTCCGGAACCAATGGCCCCGAAGTGACGAAATCGGGACAACCGGAGGGAATGGCGAGTGATGTGAGGATCACATGTGTTCACGGAGTGTTAATGCTTTGCTCCGGTACTCTATTAAAAGGAGTACCTTAATATCCGAGTAGTTTCCCTTGAGGCCCGGCTGCCACCGGTCTGGTAGGACAAAAGATGTTGTGCAAGTTTCTCATTGCGAGCACGTACGACTATAATTGGAACACATGCCTATTGATTGATTAGTACTTGGATACCGTTTTATTATTATCCGCAAATGCCCTGCTATGATTGTTACATGAGTTTCTCTCATCCATGCAACGCCCGTCATCCGTCCCCGTGCCTACGGTATTTTAATCCTGCTTGTTTACTAAAATCACTACTGCTGTCTTTGTTACTCTGCTCATTGTTATTTCACTACTTGCTATCGCTATAAAGCTGTTACTACTTGATAAACTCTTGCGAGCAAGTACTGTTTCCGAGTGCGGCTGAATTGACAACTCCGCTGTTAAGGCTTTCAAATATTCTTTGTCTCCCCTTGTGTCGAATCAATAAATTGGGTAATACTTCCCTCGAAGACTGTTGCGATCCCCTATACTTGTGGGTCATCAACTTTCAAGAGCGGCTCCCATGAAGGACGTTATCTCTACCAGCAAGGTAGACCATCCCTCTTCTCTTTTGTTTACACATGTATTTTAGTTTCATTATTTATGGATGACACTCCTCCCAACCTTTTGCTTTCACAAGCCATGGCTAACCGAATCCTCGGGTGCCTTCCAACATTCACATACCATGAAGGTGTGTCTATTTGCAAAATTAAGTTGCTTACTGATAGATCAGGGCAAAACATGTGAAGAGAATTATTAATGAAGGTTGATTAATTGGGGGCAGGAACCCCGTCGCCAGCTCTTTTTGCAAAATTATTGGATAAGCGGATGAAGCCACTAGTCCATTGGTGAAAGCTGCCCAACAAGATTGAAAGATAAAACACCACATACTTCCTCATGAGCTATAAAACATCAACACAAATTGAGAAGCATTTTGAAGGTTTAAAGGTAGCACATGAAGTATTTACTTGGAATGGCAGAGAAATACCATGTAGTAGGTAGGTATGGTGGACACAAATGGCATAGTGGTTGGCTCAAGGTTTTGGATGCACGAGAAGCATTCCCGCTCAGTATAAGTGAAGGCTAGCAAAAGACTAGGGAGCGACAAATCAAGAGAGCAGTAACTGTCATAATCATGCTTGCGGCAAAATAAATTAACTAAGGCATAAAAGTGATACCAGAACTCTGAAGCAATGTAAATCATTGAGGCTTAATTGACTCTTGTTCAGTCATATGCATGCGTGAGCATGTGCCAAGTTAATTCAAACGAATTATTCAGAGGAGGATACCACAATATCATACCTATCTATGAATAAAACAATGCAAGCAAACATCCATGACATGCTACTCATATTAATAAATTGGAGCTAAACATGAGAGATCATGAACTAATAGACTTTCTTAAATGACATATACCTCACATGAACCAACTAAGCATGCTCACATGGATGAGTATATTACAAAAATGAAAACAAATAGAGTTCATACCGGCCTCTCACCACAATCAGATTGTCGTAGATCGTCATTATTGCCTTTTCACTTGTGTAGCTTGGATAATATGAAATGAAAACCACGCTCCAGCCACCGAAGACCATTGAACTCATAATGAACTTTACAAACCAAAGAAGAACAGCAAATATTTTTGGTGTTTTCGAATTTGACAACAAGAACAAAAGGAAACAAGCAAACAAAGCAAAATCTTTTTGGGTTTTCTTATAGCAAACTAGCAATAGCAAATAAAGCGAAACAAATGCAAGAATCAAAATAAACAAATGGTGAAGAGAAACAACAGAAATATTTTTGGTCTTTTTGTGTTTTAGAAATGAAACAAAGCAAGAATAAGAAAATGAAAACTAAAAGAAACACGAGAAAAACAAGATGGCACAAATCTGCCAAAACTTGACAGCGATACAGAAATCGATTTTTACAAAAATCTTCCGTTGCTCAGCTCGAAAAGTGTTCAACTAATGAAAGTTAGATAACAACCTGGGGAACATGCACAAAAATTGGCAGCTCAAAATAACATTCTGGCTGTGCGCACGATTTTTTTAGTAACAGTCCAGAATCTGTTTTCAGGCAGCACTTCCCCAAATATCATCTCCCTCACATTAGAAAACCACTCAAAGAAACTAAACAAGTATGTACAAGTATCCAGCAACCATAATATGCAAAGAATGAGTGATGCCGGTATACCTCCCCCCAAGCTTAGGGTTTTGGCCTAAGTGGAGATCAACCCCATGGTGCCCATGAAGAAGCACCCTCGTAGTACGAAGATGGATCATATTCCGGGTATGTGCTAGAGGAAGCACCCGGATACGTGACGGTGTAGTCGTAGGAGGGCTCGGCGTCCTCGGAGTCATGCTGCTGGTGGAAGTTGTGTATCTTCAGCTTCTCATCCACCTCCTCCTTAGAGTGCGACCATGGTTTCCTGTTGATACTGAACAAATCTGGTTGGGGCAAAGGGACTTCCCTCTCTTCCCCGTCAGCAAACAACACTCTATAGACAATATTATCTAACCTAGAGTCAGTTGTAACAAATTGATGACTCTTCATAGCAGCAATATCGAGCCTCATAGGAGCTATTTTTACGTCATTAGGGTCAAGAGGAAGCTCTAAATATGCTAAAACGCGCGAAGCAATAATTCCTCCAAATATAGGCCCCTTGTTAGACAAGCGGCGAGCAACAAGAGCACCAAGATGGTAAGGTCTGTCCCCAGTGAGTGCAACAATTAAGAAACCAAGGTGATAGCTAGATATGTTGCTAGTGTTCTCCCTACCAAGAATGCTAGTACCAATGTAGTAAGCAAAATACTTAATGGCGGGGAGTTGAATGTTTCTTATCTTGCCACGCTGAATGGTGCGACAATCATCATTGGTGATCCCTCGATAGAGCTCCAACAATTCCCTTGGGTTGTCCTCGATCTTCCTTCTTTGTACCTACAGGGACAATACCCAATGCAGCACAAATTTTTTCCAACTTCATAGTAATAGGTTTATCATAGATCTTGAATGAAACTGTCGGGTGAAAGTGCTTATTGTTGAACTTGAAGCTCTCCACAAAGATTTTAGTGAGCGTGTAGTATTGCTCACTCTCATCTCCCACATTGGTGGTTAAACTTGCCTTACCGACGAGGGTAAAGAAATCATCCAACAACCCTGCATTACTCAAAAAGTCATAACATGGAAAGGATGCGGCGTTGGGGACTCCATTGTCCTCCTCGGGTGCGAAGCTTGGTGCGATGAGGTCCTCATTATAGGATGGCCTGCACCGGGTGGATGACCTAGAGGGCCTCCCCGTGCTTGTTGTCTCCCCTTGGAACACTTCTCCAAAGTTAAAGTTGTCCATCCCCCTTTTCTGAAAATTTTCAACAAACAATATAAAACTTGATTTGGTGACATATAATCGAGGGAAACTACCATAGGAACTTGCTACAGTACTAATCATGCATCAAAACTAGTTTCTACCACTTAGAACAAGCATGCAAGCTCACTAAACATGTTACCTACAACAGAAAAATATGCAAGATATACTCCACCAAACAAAATTCTACTTGGATAATCGAAGGAGTCACATACCGAAGAGCAAATGTGCCAAATTTCGGACGAAATGCGAGGTAGAGCAAAGAGATCGAGAAATCTGGAGTTCTTGAGCAAAAACACGAGTGAGAGGAAGCTGGTGTCAATTTTTCGGGAGAGAGAAGAGTGTGGGAGGAAGAGATGCTAAAGTGGGGTAAAGGGGGGCCCACACACCAGGGTGGCGCGCCCCCCTTGCTGGCCGCGCCAGCCTGTGTGGGTGCCACCACGGGGTGCCCCACTGGTCATCCCAGTGCTCCCAGGTGCCTCGTCGAAAAATAGGACCAACGGTATAATTTTTGTGGATTTTTGAAAACTTTGAAAAATGCACATTTACGAGGTATTAAGTTTATTATTACTGGCCGGGAAATTTTTGAAATCTCTAATTAACTAAGGAACTTTGCAAAATAAAAGTGCTACAGCAACTAGAGCAAGTGGAGGAAGAAAGAGATGTTGTTTACCTCCTCTATGCATATAAAAAGTATTTGTTAACAAGGTTGATCAAGTCTTGCCACCAAATAAATTTTACATAGCATAAGAAGAAATAAACCTCAAATCAATCATGTTACCTTGAATTGTATTGATATGGATCCAATCATAAGAGTTTGATATTCTTCTTTAGGCTCATATATGGGACAATCAATAGTTCTCACTTTGATAGTTCTCACATTAGAAATAGTATTTACTCCACACGCTTTTTCAATCCTCTTGGGGAAATAGACGGTGTGCTCCTTATCATCAACATTGAAAGTAACCTTTCCTTTATTGCAATCAATAACAGCCCCTGCGGTGTTAAGAAAAGGTCTCCCAAGAATAATAGACATATTATCATCTTCGAGCATTTCCAACACAACAAAATCGAGTTAATATCAAGCGGTTATTAGTAACTTGAACAGGAACATCCTCACATATACCAATAGGAATAGCGAGTAGACTTATCAGCCATTTGCAAAGATATATCAGTAGGTATCAACTTATCTAAGTAAAGTCTCTTATAAAGAGAAAAAGGCATAACACTAACACCGGCTCCCAAGTCACATAGAGCAGTTTTAACATAATTATTCTTAATAGAACAAGGAATAGTCGGTATACCTGGGTCGCCAAGCTTCTTTGGAACCTTACCATTAAAAGAGTAATTAGCAAGCATAGTGGAAATTTCCTCATTGGGGATTTTCCTTTTGTTAGTAACGATATCTTTCATATACTTTGAATAAGGAGGCAATTTAATAGCATCGGTCAAAGGGATTTGCAAGAATAAAGGTTTCATCCAATCACAAAATTTATTATAGTGTTCTTCTTCCTTTGATTTTAGTTTCTTAGCAGGAAAAGGCATTTGCTTTTGCACCCAAGGTTCCCTTTCATTACCATGTTTCTTAGCAATAAAATCTTCTTTAGTATACTTTTTATTTTTATCTTGCTTTTCGGGTTCTTCTTCAACTTCTTCTTTATCGAAACATCATTCTTATCATTACCATTATTATTATCATGTTCATTACCACTTTCGGTTTCAGCATCGGAGATAGAAATACTATTAGGATCATTAACGGGTTCGGAGGATTCTACAACATTTTTATGTTTCTTCTTCTTTTTCTTAGAAGGAGCACTAGGTTCAATGCATTGAGAATCTTGTTCAATTCTTTTGGGATGCCCTTCGGGATATAGAGGATCCTGGGTAGAGACACCACCTCTAGTTGTTACTTCATAAGCATGTTTCTCTTTAGAATTATTTTGTAATAAGTCATTTTGCACTTTAGTGAGTTGATCAATTTGAGTTTGAACCATTTGAAAATGTTTAACAAGCATCTTAACATCATTGGAGGTTCTCTCCACAATATCATGCAAATTGCTAATAGCTTGAGAATTTTCCATTAGATGATTCTCTACTCTCATATTAAAATTTTCTTGCTTAACAATATAATTATCAAACTCATCTAAGCATTGCGCGAGGAGGTTTTGAATACGGAATATCTTCCCTAGTAAAGCGGCGAAGGGAGTTTACCTCAATCATGGATGAAGGGGGAATTATCTCACATATATCTTCTATGGGAGGTAGATTCTTCACATCTTCAGATTTAATACCTTTCTCTTTGAGAGACTTCTTGGCTTCCCTCATATCTTCATCATTCAATTTAATTAAACCCCTCTTCTTCAATATTGGCGTTGGAATTGGTTCAGGCGTAGTCCAATCATCATGATTCCGGCCTATTTTAGCCAATAATTCTTCGAGCTTCGTCTGGAGTTCTTTTCCTGAAAACACAACCAGCACAACTATCCAAATATGCCCTAGACTCAATGGTTAGTCCACTATAAAATATATCAAGTAAATCATGCTTTTCCAAATCATGTCCAGGTCGAGCTCTGATAAGAGAACAAAATCTTGCCCAAGCCTCAGGCAATTTCTCTTCATCTCCCTGGTCAAATCTATAAATTCTCTGTAAAGCAATATGTTGAGCACTAGCAGGAAAGTATTTTCGAAAGAAAACATCACGCAAATCAGTTGGATTTTTAATAGAACCGGGAGGCAAATTATTATACCAAGTTTTAGCATCATCCTTTAATGAGAAAGGAAAAATTTTAGCGACAAAATAAGTACGCATCTTGATATCATCGAGAAAACAAACTAGTCATAGAAGAAAGTTCAATCATGTGTTCTACGGACACTTTCTTTTTCAGTACCACAAAAGGGTGCTTTCTCTACAATAGCTATATGAGATAGATCAAGAGAAAAATCATAATCTTTATCCTTAATGCATATAGGAGATGTGGCAAATTTAGGATCGGGAGATAACTTATGTCTAACGAGTATATTGTGTGAGAAACTTTTTAATTTTACTTGCATCAGCAGTAGCATTGCATCTATTAATAAGATCATCATTAAGCTCCACATAATCTTCATCAGGATCATCACTAGAATAATCAAGTTCAGGTGAATTAACAGGTGTACTAGAATCAGGAGTTTCAGTGTTTTCAATTTGTCTAGACCTAGCAATTGTAGCATCTAGAAAAGATCCCAATGAACCACTATCATCAAGCACAGCAGAAGCATCATCAATATTATAAGAATTTTTAGATTCAGCAGAAGTACCAGCAAGTGAAGCGTGTGGCGGTGAAACAAGTTTATCAATCACAGATGGTGAATCAAGAGCGACGAGAGGTACTCGAGTTGTACCTTTTCTTGTAGTGGATGGTAATATGGCGACTTTAGGATCGCGAGTTTTACCCATGATGGAGAATTTGCAGCGAACAATATCAATCCAAGTGAACTTCCAAATAAAGCTATGCTCCCCGGCAACGGCGCCGGAAAACAGATCTTGATGACCCACAAGTATAGGGGATCGCGGCGGTCTTCGCGGGTAGTAAAACCCAATTTATTGATTCGACACAAGGGGAGACAAAGAATACTTGAAAGCCTTAACGGCGGAGTTGTCAATTCAGCTGCACACTGGAAATAGACTTGCTCACAAAAGTTTATCGGTAGTAACGGTTTTATAGCGATAGCGGTAGTGAAATAACGACGACGGAGTAACGAGAGACAGCGGTAGTGATTATAGTAAACATCGGGATTAAAATACGTAGGCACGGGGACGGATAATGGGCGTTGCATGGATGAGAGAAACTCATGTAACAATCAAGCGAGGGCATTTGCGGATAATAATAAAACGGTGTCTAAGTACAAAGCAATCAATAGGCATGTGTTCCAATTATAGTCGTACGTGCTCGCAATGAGAAACTTGCACGACATCTTTTGTCCTACCAGCAGGTGGCAGCGGGCCTCAAGGGAATCTCTTGGATATTAAGGTACTCCTTTTAATAGAGTACCGGAGCAAAGCATTAATACTCCGTGAACACATGTGATCCTCACATCACTACCATCCCCTCCGGTTGTCCCGAATTCGTCACTTCGGGGCCATTGGTTCCGGACGGCGACATGTGTATACAACTTGCGAGGTAAGACCATAAACAATGAATATCATGATGAAATAATAACATGTTCAGATCTGAGATCATGGCACTCGGGCCCTAGTGACAAGCATTAAGCATAACAAGTTGCAACAATATCATCAAAGTACCAATTACGGACACTAGGCACTATGCCCTAACAATCTTATACTATTACATGACCAATCTCATCCAATCCCTACCATCCCCTTCAGCCTACAGCGGGGGAATTACTCACACATGGATGGGGGAAACATGGCTGGTCGATGGAGAGGCGTCGGTGGTGATGATGGCGATAATCTCCTCCAATTCCCCGTCCCGGCGGAGTGCCAGAACGGAGACTTCTGGCTCCCGAGACGGAGTTTCGCGATGTGGCGGCGTTCTGGAGGGTTTCTAGCGACTTCGACTTCTCCCCGTGCGTTTTTAGGTCGAGGGCGATAAGTAGTCCGAAGGAGGGCGTCGGAGGCCTGCCGAGGGGGACACACGCTAGGGCCGCGCCGCCCTAGGGTGTGGGGCCCTCGGGCCTCCACCGACTTGCCCTTCGGCTCCGTGAGTCTTACGGGAAAATAGGGCCTTACGTGTAAATTCCGAGGTTTTTCACGAAAGTTGGATTTACTGCACAAAACGAGACACCAAAACAGTTCTGCTGAAAACAGCGTTAGTCCGTGTTAGTTGCATCCAAAATACACAAATTAGAGGCAAAACAATAGCAAAAGTGTTCGGGAAAGTAGATACGTTTTGGACGTATCACAGGTGCAGCAATAGGTGTGCATAAGAAATCATTATTATTTGTGCTAGTGAAGTCACACAACTTAGTATTCTCAACAGTGCCCATTTTAGCAGTAGTAAATAAAGCAAACTAAACAAAGTAAATGCAAATAACTAATTTTTTTGTGTTTTTAATATGAGAACAAGACAGTAAATATAGTAAAACTAGCAACTAATTTTTTTGTGTTTTTGATATAAGAGCAAACAAAGCAGTAAATAAAGTAAAATAAAGCAAGACAAAAACAAAGTAAAGAGATTGGATGTGGGAGACTCCCCTTGCAGCGTGTCTTGATCTCCCCGGCAATGGCGCCGTAAATTTAGCTTGATACGCGTAAAGCACACGCCCGTTGGGAACCCCAAGTGGAAGGTGTGATGCGTGTAGCAGCAAGTTTCCCTCAGTAAGAAACCAAGGTTTATCGAACCAGTAGGAGTCAAGGATCACGTGAAGGTCGTTGGTGACGGAGTGTAGTGCGGCGCAACACCAGGGATTCCGGCGCCAACGTGGAACATGCACAACACAATCAAAGTACTTTGCCCCAACATAACAATGAGGTTGTCAATCTCACCGGCTTGCTGTAAACAAAGGATTAGATGTATAGTGTGGATGATGATGTTTGTTTGCGAAGAACAGTAAAGAACAAGTATTGCAGTAGATTGTATTTCAGATGTAAAGAATGGACCGGGGTCCACAATTCACTAGTGGTGTCTCTCCGATAAGAAATAGCATGTTGGGTGAACAAATTACAGTTGGGAAATTGACAAATAAAGAAGGCATAACAATGCACATACATATATCATGATGAGTACTATGAGATTTAATCAGGGCATTACGACAAAGTACATAGACCGCTATCCGGCATGCATCTATGCCTAAAAAGTCCACCTTCGAGGTTATCATCCGAACCCCTTCCGGTATTAAGTTGCAAACAACGAGACAATTGCATTAAGTATGGTGCGTAATGTAATCAACACAAATATCCTTAGACAAAGCATTGATGTTTTATCCCTAGTGGCAACAAGACATCCACAACCTTAGAGGTTCTTTGTCACTCCCCAGATTTAATGGAGGCATGAACCCACTATCGAGCATAAATACTCCCTCTTGGAGTTACAAGTATCAACTTGGCCAGAGCCTCTACTAGCAACGGAGAGCATGCAAGAACATAAACAACATATATGATAGATTGATAATCAACTTGACATAGTATTCAATATTAATCGGATCCCAACAAACACAACATGTACCATTACAAATAGATGATCTTGATCATGATAGGCAGCTCACAAGATCTAACATGATAGCACAATGAGGAGAAGACAACCATCTAGCTACTGCTATGGACCCATAGTCTAGGGGTGAACTACTCACACATCGATCCGGAGGCGATCATGGTGATGAAGAGACCTCCGGGAGATGATTCCCCTCTCACGGCGAGGTGCCGGAGGCGATCTCCTGAATCCCCCGAGATGGGATTGGCGGCGGCGGCGTCTCTGGAAGGTTTTCCGTATCGTGGCTCTCGGTACTGGGGGTTTCGCGACGAAGGCTTTAAGTAGGCGGAAGGGCAGGTTTAGGGGCGGCACGAGGGCCCCACACGCCAGGGCCGCGCGGCCAGGGCCTAGGCCGCGCCGCCCTGTTGTGTCGGTGCCTCGTCGCCCCACTTCGTTTCCCTTTCGGTCTTCTGGAAGCTTCGTGGAAAAATAAGACCCTGGGCGTTGATTTCGTCCAATTCCGAGAATATTTCCTTTGTAGGATTTCTGAAACCAAAAACAGCAGAAAACAACAACTGGCTCTTCGGCATCTCGTCAATAGGTTAGTGCCGGAAAATGCATAAATATGACATATAATGTGTATAAAACATGTGAGTATCATCATAAAAGTAGCATGGAACATAAGAAATTATAGATACGTTTGAGACGTATCAGACGCTCGCAGACGCCGATGGATCCGCGGCGATCTTTGCCGATCTGCTCTTCCTCGCCACTCCCGGGTGTTCGCCGCCTACTCTGGTGCCGTGTGTGGTCTGGCACGGGCTTGGCCGCGGTTTGGCGCCGCCGTGGCCGGCCTGTGCCACCGTGCCGCCATTGCTTCCGCCTCCTACGCCACCAGGTACACCTCCCTGCTTCTCCTTCCTTCTCTAATCTCTCTATCTCTGCTCGATCTGTGCCTGGAGCTCTACCGCGTATGATGCTACGCTGCTGCTGTGTTGCTCTGCTTACCTATGTTGTGCTGTTACCCATGCTATGCTCTATCATATGCCTACTGATGCCATTCCTATGCCTACTGGCTCTCTGTGTTGTGCTCAATCCATGGATTCATGCCTATATGCTATGCAATTGGTCACTGGTCCTTGTCTATATGCCTAATGGCCTTGCTCATATGCTTGCTGACTTGTTCATAGGCTTACTGGTTGATTCATATGCTCAATGAATTGTTACTTGGCCTAGGTTTGCTTCAGTGACACTTGTGGTGTCAGTGATGCTCACTCATGCCCTGTGTAGGCTTCAGTTGATCCATTTCTTGGACCCCTGCTTGTCTCTGATTCTATGCTATGCCTTGTGCTTGCTCTAATTGATCCATTTGATCAATTAAATGCTAGTGGCTAGTTACTGATGGATTCCTTTGCTAAATGGATGGTTTGCTTGATGATGCTGCTACTCATGCATGCCTATGCTCCTGTGTGCGTGCTGCTGCCATCCATAGCTCCCTGGACTTGATCCAGTAGCTAGGATGCAATGGTACATGCTTATGTTGCCTCACAGTGATGCTACTTTACAATTAATGCATGGATTTGTTATGTAATCATGCCTGGATGGATTAATTATTGATGAACTGCTTATGCAGTGCTGATTAAATGACTTGCTAAGCATGAATTGATATTTCCATGATCATTTGGAAATGAATGAAGTCTGAATCCATTACTGGATCATGATGACTTAACGTTTTGATTCAATTGGATGGATTTGTGTTTGATGTGACCTCAGTAGCATGGCTACTGACTGGTTGCTCACACAGTTGGTTATATTTGATTGGCTACTCATCTTTGCTTGCATAATTGGGAATCATAATAAATATGAAAGCCATTATGCTTGCCTGTTAAGAAAATCTAGGGTTTCCTGATGGTTATTTGCTTAGGTTTCACTGGGTGGTTGTTGGTAATTGCTATTCCTTGTAATTCATCTACTGGTGCTATATGTGCATGTGTGCTTGCTTGTGTGCACATATGTGCATGTGTTCTAGTTTATATGCACAGGATTTGTATCTGGATGGTTCTAGCTCTAGTGGGTTCCTCTTCTGCCAGTGATCCTTGGTGAAAACCAAATGATGATCACCCCTTGATCATCTGCTCAATCCCATGACCTGTGTTATGCATAAATGATGGATTGGATCCATTGGATCCACTCCAGGAACTTGGTATACCTTGTTCCAGCTGCTAGAAAGAAATATTGTATTGATGCAGTGCTTCTGGTTGGTTTATGTTCATAGCCCTTCACCTCCTAGCTCCTGGTTGATCTCCTTCTTAGGTCACCATGCTATTTGGTTGATTGGTTGGTGGTTTTGGATGATTGGTTGGGTTCTGTGATGGTTGGTGTTGTTCTTGAGCAAGAACATGATGAACTCTATCCTATTTCACTCTCTAGTTTCCTGGTGAATGTTTATCTGTCGACTGTGCACCATTTCTAGGGTTTGTGCTCTTTTTATACCCCTGATACTTCTTCTCTGGCCATGCCACACAAGCCTGGCTTGGCCTGGTGACTAGGCTTTGCCTTGCCTTGCTGTTTCTTGCACAACAACACATGAGCTGTGGGCTCAAATGGTGAAACTTGAGCCCCTGTACAGGCTCAGGTTTGGTTTGCTCCATCTTATCCTTGGGCTGTCCAGGATTTTGGACAAGCACAAGTGTCTGTGACACTTGGTTCATTCCAAAACAGAATACTGACTTTCTATTTACCCCTGTATAGTATTTCTCTTTGTTCTTGCAGGTTTTGAAGGTGAATATGACTAAATAAGCATTTCTTCCAAGTCATAAATTTAGTATTTTAGTTTAGGATCAAATAATGTAATCTTCTTTTTATTTTTGTTTATTTTTCATTAAATTCTTGTATCAAGAATATTGTAAAGACAATGTATGTGTGTATGTCTATCAATAAAGCTCAAGGTTTAACTATGAGCTCATTTGTATTTGTAGAATTCAATTTTAAATGTTTGTTATATTTATATTTCAATTTACAATTCAAAGTCATTTGAATTATGAGCTGTATTTGAATGATGAATTCATATTTCATTTTCAATAATGCTTATTGTTTATTCTTTGAGTTATAAATTCAATTTAACTTATTAAATGAAATCAATTGCCAAAATCAACAAGATACAAAAGAGTTCATGTCAAAATTCATAACTCAACTTGCCTAACCCTAATTGCAATTGAGAGAGAACCTCGACCCCTCTTAGGTTTAGTTGCAATAAGGCGCAGAAATTTCCCTTGTTTTGCGATGAAATGCACATCCCGTCCTAAATCTACCCTTCGATGTTCCTATGTTCTGGGTTATTACACCAGCTGCGGCCAGGCCAGGCGTCACCGAAGCGCATGCAATCCATCACAACCACGGCGAGCCTCACAACCGCACCACCGCGACCAGGAGCATCGGCGAACGGTGAATCGCCGTGACCACCTTGCAACCCTAGTTGCAGAAGGGTTGGGGGCGAGCGTAGGAAGCCACCAATCCCAGATCGACGCGGACCATCTGGTGCACCGTTGAGAGGTGAGGCGAACGCGCCAGATCCCGTCGCTGGGGACGGCCGGAGATGGCCGGATTTAATCGGCGACGGTGGAGGCGACCATGGCGTCGCGGGAGCTGAGGCTAGGGTTAGGTGCGGGGAGGAGACGAAGTGGCGAGCGACCGAGTGGGTCAGTCTGACTCGAGCGGGTTTAGCCCAACCCACTCAGGTTCACCTTGACAGGTGGGCCCAAGGGCAAAATGGACATTTTCCTATTCCATTTTAATAGAAACCTTGACAAAATTCTATAAATAAAATATAACTCTAAAAAATAGAGAAAAATATGCAAACCACTCAAAATAAAATTCTCTATCATAATTAAATATGAAATGGAATTTTTGAGACAAATAAATGTAAACCATCATTAAATTCATAGAATAAAGATTTAATAAAAGATCATTAAAAATAACCCCATATTTTTAATGATCAAATAAGTCCATCAATTACTTTTGACTTAAACAAATCTTGGCAATATTCCAAGATATTATTTTCACTCTTAAGAAGTAATTCTAAATTATTCTTATTCGACACCTCTGACATTAAATCACGAAGCATCGGGAAGGGGGAACCAAACCCTAAAAACCGAAAGCATGCATATTTGAATCTTTAACCATTGCCCTTATCGCACAATGATGCTATCTTTCAGAAACAGAGGACCAGGGTCAGTCCAAACAATCCAACTGCACTACATTGCAGTCGCCACGCATGTTCATCGCTTGCTCATGTTACCTTGAGTATTTTTTTTCAAATTACTTGCAAAGTACTATGCTTATCACTCTTGCATGAACAACAAAGATGCTAATTTCATAACTATGAATATGACTATGTGGTGGGCAATGGAACCATGGCATGAGTATGGTGGAGGTTCCATTGCAAGGGTTTGTATCCATCTAGGATTAACAACAAATGCCGTCTAGTGATTCTTGTGCTGTAATACCCATATTAACCATAAGATCTGGAGTGGGACGGAGTAGTCAAGTGTGTTCCTTCCTCTCGTACATCAACGGATGTGCTTACCGTAGCAGTTGTATCTCAAGAGAACAACCGGTGGGTGGGGATCCCATGCTAATTCCCGACGGTAATTCGGTCTATGAGGGGTTGCAACGACCGGCGAAGGTATCAAGGTCGCGAAACCTGATAGTTCTCGAGGTCGGAAGGTATCCAAGTGATATAGACCGGCGAGGACCCAAGGTCGGAATTGCAACAAAGTCTGGGTGTGCGAGGTCGCGGAGGAATGCAATATTGACTAGGACCTTATAACCGGTGAAGGTTGACGGACATAGTTCTTCCGAATAAAATCAACCTTTTGAAGAAATGATTATGAAAACCTGCATTGGTATTAGACTTTCTGGTCTAATGCCGTAGCTAGTGCATTAAACACCTCTTTCCTATAATGAACTTGTTGAGTACGCTCGTACTCATACCTCTTATAATCCCCTGCTTAGATTGTGTGAATCACCTTGAGGAAGCCAACGAAGGACAAGACGGAGCAGGTGGGATCTGCTACGAAGAACCAGACCTCTTTGGAGGAGTAGAGGGGGTCAACTACCTGATAGTGTATGGAACCTGAGAGCTTCTAGAAGGAGAACAAGTTTAAGCACCAGAAGTACTAGTAGTTGTCGAGCAACACGAACGCTATAGTAATTAGCTCATCGAATGAAATAATGTTTAGCCTGCTAAGACCTATATTGTATAAGTTGAGTAAGGTTCACCTAGAACCTAGGAGTAAACCTCTATGGACCCAGGAGGAGCTCCAATATTATGTAATTATATGGCTTGTAATATTATATGACTGAAATAAAGACCAGCTATGCTTCTGCTGTACTACTCTGAGGGATGTAATATTTGTGAATTGGTACTTCGCACATGTTATGTCAACGGCTGGCATACTACAACATGCAGTGGTATGCAGGGTCACCATAGTTGGTATCAGAGCAAAAGTTTTGACCTTAGGTTGGAACCTAGTTAATGGGACGAGACCTGTAGGAGTCAAATAGGAGTAGTAAAGAATTCTCTAAAAATATGGTGTCTATTCACTTGAGAATAATACATTCATATCTTTTAGTGCGATAATTCTTTATTATCACTATTATGATACATTATTACTAATATTATATTCTTTTCTATCTACAGCCAACTATGGCCAGTTCACGTTCCGGACGCAACGTGAAAGTGAAGGAATCCACTTTGAATGATTATGACGGAGGACTCGCAGATATACTTCGTGCCATGTGACTCGAGTTTGGGTGCGATCCCTAGATCCGAGTAATGAAGTACATGTACTATGATGGTACTGTACTAGCAAAGTGTAGGGTAGGACTCCAGTTACCTGAAGCCTTAGGTATGAGTGCAGTTATGCCTGCAGGAGAGGCTAGGACAATCAGGACATCCTATCACATATCCATTATGAAAGCTATTACTGATATTCGCGAGCATAAGACCAAGGATCTTATTGGCTCTGAATTCGCACATATCCCACATATGGAGGAGGACGATGATCCTACTCTAAACCACTTTAAGTTTGCCAAGAGAAAACCTGCAGGAGCCACAAAATACATGGACAATTGTAGGAACCTTCTGACTTTGTTCTTTCAGTTGAACCGACACCTGTCGGGGGCAACTGATACAATGTTAGATGAGTTCACTGAGCCAAAGGAGGAGTCAAAAGGTAAGGAGCCAATGGAGAGTGAGCCACCTACACCAGTTTACTCAACTGGTGATTAGACATAGATGCTCCTGAACCACAAACAACACCACAAACACCTAGGTACTTTCCTAGCAGTTCCTATGGTGGATATGAGGGAGGAGAGGAATCCGGGAACCACCAATGTTCGGAGACCCCTATAGAGAATTCCACTGGATGGCGTTGGGGATCATTCATGGGAACTCGAGAGATCCGGTGAGATGTGACTCGGAGATTGATCCGGATGCTGTGGACCAATACCATAACTTTCACTATGGTATTGGAGATTATCAGGAGTACCCGATAGTGATCGAATCAGATTCCGAAGGAGGAATGGCACGTAATGTGGCCAAGGGGGAGTACACCCTAGGGGAGGACTATGCATCGCTAAATAATCAATTTATGATGACAGATTTCTCCATGGAATCATCCTCAGGCTCGGATTACCAGCCTACTGGGAAGCCATATGTCCCAGACACTATCAAGAGGATGACACGTTCGACCGGATGGATGCCTGGGATGTACCAGGAATGAAGCCACGAGTAGTGACTGATACGTCTCCGACGTATCGATAATTTCTTATGTTCCATGCCACATTATTGATGATATCTACATGTTTTATGCATACTTTATGTCATATTTATGCGTTTTCCGGAACTAACCTATTGACGAGATGCCGAAGGGCCAGTTGCTGTTTTTTGCTGTTTTTGGTTCCAGAAATCCTAGTAAGGAATATTCTCGGAATTGGACGAAAACAACGCCCAGGGTCCTATTTTTGGACGAAGCTTCCAGAACACCCGAGAGCCGCCAGAGGGAAGCCCTGGGGGCCCCACACGCCACCCTGGCGCGGCCAGAGGGGGGGCCGCGCCCCCCTAGTGTGTGGGCCCACCAGGACCCCTCCGAGGCTGCCCTTCCGCCTACTTAAGGTCTCCGTCGCGAAAACCCTATCACGTTCGACGAAACCAGAGAAAACCTTCCAGAGCCGCCGCCATCGCGAAGCCAAGATCTGGGGGACAGGAGTCTCTGTTCCGGCACGCCGCCGGACGGGGAAGTGCCCCTGAAGGCTTCTCCATCGACACCACCGCCATCTCCATCAACGCTGCCGTCTCCCATGAGGAGGGAGTAGTTCTCCATCGAGGCTCGGGGCTGTACCGGTAGCTATGTGGTTAATCTCTCTCCTATGTACTTCAATACAATAATCTCATGAGCTGCCTTACATGATTGAGATTCATATGATGATGCTTGTAATCTAGATGTCATTATGCTAGTCAAGTGGATTTTACTTATGTGATCTCCGGAGACTCCTTGTCCCACGTGTGTAAAGGTGACAAGTGTGTGCACCGTGTGGGTCTCTTAGGCTATATTTCACGGAATACTTATTCACCGTTATGAATGGCATAGTGAAGTGCTTATTTATATCCCTTTATGATTGCAATGTGTTTTGTATCACAATATATCCGTGTGCTACTCTAGTGATGTTATTAAAGTAGTTTATTCCTCCCGCACGGTGTAATGGTGACAAGTGTGTGCATCGTGTAGTACTTGGCGTAGGCTATGATTGTGATCTCTTGTAGATTATGAAGTTAACTATTGCTATGATAGTATTGATGTGATCTATTCCTCCTTTCAGTAGTGTGAAGGTGACAAGTGTGCATGCTATGTTAGTACTTGGTTTGGTTATGTTGATCTGTTATGCACTCTAAGGTTATTTAAATATGAACATTAAATATTGTGGAGCTTGTTAACTCCAGGCATTGAGGGTTCGTGTAATCCTACACAGTTAGTGGTGTTCATCATCCAACAAGAGGGTGTAGAGTCTAGCATCTATCTATTTATTCTGTTATGTGATGAATGTTGAGAGTGTCCACTAGTGAAAGTATGATCCCTAGGCCTTGTTCCCAAATACTGCTATCGCTGTTTGTTTACTGTTTTACTGCATCTTTACTTCCTGCAATATTACTACCATCAACTGTACGCAAGCAAGCACTTTTCTGGCGCCGTTACTACTGCTCATATTCATTCATACCACTTATATTTCACTATCTCTTCGCCGAACTAGTGCACCTATTAGGTGTGTTGGGGACACAAGAGACTTCTTGCTTTGTGGTTGCAGGGTTGCATGAGAGGGATATCTTTGACCTCTTCCTCCCTGAGTTCGATAAACCTTGGGTGATCCACTTAAGGGAAACTTGTCGCTGTTCTACAAACCTCCGCTCTTGGAGGCCCAACACTGTCTACAAGAATAGAAGCACCCGTAGACATCAAGCTATTTTCTGGCGCCGTTGCCGGGGAGGAAAGGTAAAAGGCACCCATACTTCGGTCCCAGGTATAGTACTTTTCTGTTGCCGTTGTGTGTGTGCTCGAAGCTATTTCCTTTAGATCCTGCAATTGCATCTTTTTGTTTCTTGTTTACACTAGTTAGGCATAATGGACAACAATGAGCTTCTTATTCTATTTCCTGATTTAAGACATGGATGGTTTGATACGAAAATTAAAAAACCCATGGAACATATTAGTATGAACACTTTGAATACCGTTGTTGCTAATGATATAGAAAGTTCTAAGCTTGGGGAAGCTGGTTTTGATGAGCATGATCTTTTTAGTCCCCCAAGCATTGAGGAGAAAATTTACTTTGATGATACTTTGCCTCCTATTTATGATGATTATAATGATAGTAGTCTTTTAGTACCGCCTGTTATGGAGGATAAATTTGATTATGATTACAATATGCCTCCTATATTTGATGATGAGAATAATAATGATAGCTACTTTGTTGAATTTGCTCCCACTATTACTAATAAAATTGATTATGCTTATGTGGAGAGTATGAGACTCATGATAAGAATGCTTTATGTGATAGTTATATTGTTGAGTTTTCTCATGTTGCTACTGAAAGTTATTATGAGAGAGGAAAATATGGTTGTAGAAATTTTCATGTTACTAAAATGCCTCTCTATGTGCTGAAATTTTTGAAGCTACACTTGTTCTATCTTCCTATGCTTGTTACTTTTTTCTTCATGAACTTGTTTATTTACAAAACTCCTATGCATAGGAAGCATGTTAGACTTAAATTTGTTTTGAATTTGCCTCTTGATGCTCTCTTTTGCTTCAACTACTATTTCTTGCGAGTGCATCATTAAAACTGCTGAGCCCATCTTGGCTATAAAGAAAGAACTTCTTGGGAGATAACCCATGTGTTTATTTTGCTACAGTACCTCTATTTTATATTTGTGTCTTGGAAGTTGTTACTACTGTAGCAACCTCTCCTTATCTTAGTTTTGTGCCTAGTTGTGCCAAGTAAAGTCTTTGATAGTAAGGTTCATACTAGATTTGGATTACTGCGCGTAAACTGCATTTCTTTCTGTCACGAATCTGGGCCTAATTCTCTGTAGGTAACTCAGAAAATTATGCCAATTTATGTGAGTGATCCTCAGATATGTACGCAACTTTCATTCAATTTGAGCATTTTCATTCGAGCAAGTCTGGTGCCTCAATAAAATTCGTCTTTACGGACTGTTCTGTTTTGCCGCATTCTGCCTTTTATTTCGCATTGCCTCTTTTGCTATGTTGGATGGATTTCTTTGTTTCATTAATGTCCAGTAGCTTTGTGCAATGTCCAGAAGTGTTAAGAATGATTGTGTCACCTCTGAACATGTGAATTTTTGATTATGCACTAACCCTCTAATGAGTTTGTTTCGAGTTTGGTGTGGAGGAAGTTTTCAAGGGTCAAGAGAGGAGGATGATATACTATGATCAAGAAGAGTGAAAGCTCTAAGCTTGGGGATGCCCCGGTGGTTCATCACTGCATATTTCAAGAAGACTCAAGCATCTAAGTTTGGGGATGCCCAAGGCATCCCCTTCCTCATCGACAACTTATCAGGTTTCCTCCCTTGAAACTATATTTTTATTCGGTCACATCTTATGTACTTTACTTGGAGCGTCTGTTTGTTTTTGTTTTTGTTTTTGTTTGAATAAATGCTTGTGTGGGAGAGAGACACGCTCCGCTAGTTCATATGAACACATGTGTTCTTAGCTTTTAATGTTCATGGCGAAGGTTGAATCTTCTTCGTTAATTGTTATATGGTTGGAAACGGGAAATGCTACATGTGGTAATTGATAAAATGTCTTGGATAATTTGATACTTGGCAATTGTTGTGCTCATGTTTAAGCTCTTGCATCATATACTTTGCACCTATTAATGAAGAAATACATAGAGCTTGCTAAAATTTGGTTTGCATAATTGGTCTCTCTAAGGTCTAGATAATTTCTAGTATTGAGTTTGAACAACAAGGAAGATGGTGTAGAGTCTTATAATGTTTACAATATGTCTTTTATGTGAGTTTTGCTGCACCGGTTCATCCTTGTGTTTGTTTCAAATAACCTTGCTAGCCTAAACCTTGTATCGAGAGGGAATACTTCTCATGCATCCAAAATCCTTGAGCCAACCACTATGCCATTTGTGTCCACCATACCTACCAACTACATGGTATTTCTCCGCCATTCCAAAGTAAATTGCTTGAGTGCTACCTTTAAACAATTCAAAATTTATCACCTCTGATTTGTGTCAATGTTTTATAGCTCACGAGGAAGTATGTGGTGTTTATCTTTCAATCTTGTTGGGCAACTTTCACCAATGGACTAGTGGCTTTATCCGCTTATCCAATAATTTTGCAAAAAGAGCTGGCAATGGGATTCCCAGTCCCAAATTAATTAACAAAAATAGACACTCCTCCATGGTATGTGATTGTTGGACGGCACCCGAAGGATTCGGTTACCCATGGCTTGAGAAAGCAAAGGTGGGGAGGAGTGTAATCATAATAAAACTAAAATAAAAAGGCACTCCTTCATGGTATGAGATTGTTTGCAGGCACCCGAGCTAAAAGGATTCGGTTAGCCATGGTTTGTGAAAGAAAGGTTGGAAGGAGTGCCACACAAAAATAAAAATAATTCATGGGAGCCGCTCTTTGAAGGTTTGTCTGGCAAGGGGGTTAGAGTGCCCACTACCATTCGTTGACAACAACAAACACCTCTCAAAATTTTACTTTTATGCTCTCTATATGTTTTCAAAACCAAAGCTCTAGCACAAATATAGCAATCGATGCTTTCCTCTTTGAAGGACCATTCTTCTACTTTTATGTTGAGTCAGTTCACCTATTTCTCTCCATCTCAAGAAGCAAACACTTGTGTGAACTGTGCATTGATTCTTACATACTTGCATATTGCACTTGTTATATTACTCTATGTTGACAATTATCCATGAGATATACATGTTATAAGTTGAAAGCAACCGCTGAAACTTAATCTTCCCTTGTGTTGCTTCAATACCTTTACTTTGATTTATTGCTTTATGAGTTAACTCTTATGCAAGACTTATTGATGCTTGTCTTGAAAGTACTATTCATGAAAAGTCTTTGCTTTATGATTCATTTGTTTACTCATGTCATTACCGTTGTTTTGATCGCTGCATTCATTACATATGCTTACAATAGTATGATCAAGGTTATGATGGCATGTCACTCCGTAAATTATCTTTGTTATCGTTTACCTGCTCGGGACGAGCAGGAACTAAGCTTGGGGATGCTGATACGTCTCCGATGTATCGATAATTTCTTATGTTCCATGCCACATTATTGATGATATCTACATGTTTTATGCATACTTTATGTCATATTTATGCGTTTTCCGGAACTAACCTATTGACGAGATGCCGAAGGGCCGAGTCGTTGTTCTGTCGTTTTTGGTTCCGTAAATCCTAGTAAGGAAATATTCTCGGAATTGGACGAAATCAACGCCCGTGGTCCTATTTTTGGACGAAGCTTCCGGAACACCCGAGAGCCGCCGTAGGGAAGCCCTGGGGGCCCCACACGCCACCCTGGCGCGGCCAGAGGGGGGCCGCGCCCCCCTAGTGTGTGGGCCCACCAGGACCCCTCCGAGGCTGCCCTTCCGCCTACTTAAGGTCTCCGTCGCAAAAACTCTATCACGTTCGACGAAACCAGAGAAAACCTTCCAGAGCCGCCGCCATCGCGAAGCCAAGATCTGGGGGACAGGAGTCTCTGTTCCGGCACGCCGCCGGGACGGGGAAGTGCCCCCGGAAGGCTTCTCCATCGACACCACCGCCATCTCCATCAACGCTGCTGTCTCCCATTAGGAGCTCTCCATCGAGGCTCGGGGCTGTACCGGTAGCTATGTGGTTAATCTCTCTCCTATGTACTTCAATACAATAATCTCATGAGCTGCCTTACATGATTGAGATTCATATGATGATGCTTGTAATCTAGATGTCATTATGCTAGTCAAGTGGATTTTACTTATGTGATCTCCGGAGACTCCTTGTCCCACGTGTGTAAAGGTGACACTGTGTGCACCGTGTGGGTCTCTTAGGCTATATTTCACGTAATACTTATTCACCGTTATGAATGGCATATTGAAGTGCTTATTTATATCCCTTTATGATTGCAATGTGTTTTGTATCACAATATATCCGTGTGCTACTCTAGTGATGTTATTAAAGTAGTTTATTCCTCCCGCACGGTGTAATGGTGACGAGTGTGTGCATCGTGTAGTACTTGGCGTAGGCTATGATTGTGATCTCTTGTAGATTATGAAGTTAACTATTGCTATGATAGTATTGATGTGATCTATTCCTCCTTTCGTAGTGTGAAGGTGACAGTGTGCATGCTATGTTAGTACTTGGTTTGGTTATGTTGATCCGTTATGCACTCTAAGGTTATTTAAATATGAACATTGAATATTGTGGAGCTTGTTAACTCCGGCATTGAGGGTTCGTGTAATCCTACACGGTTAGTGGTGTTCATCATCCAACAAGAGGGTGTAGAGTCTAGCATCTATCTATTTATTCTGTTATGTGATCAATGTTGAGAGTGTCCACTAGTGAAAGTATGATCCCTAGGCCTTGTTCCCAAATATCGCTATCGCTCGTTTGTTTACTCGTTTTATCGCATCTTTACTTCCTGCAATATTACTACCATCAACTGTACGCCAACAAGCACTTTTCTGGCGCCGTTACTACTGCTCATATTCATTCATACCACTTGTATTTCACTATCTCTTTGCCGAACTAGTGCACCTATTAGGTGTGTTGGGGACACAAGAGACTTCTTGCTTTGTGGTTGCAGGGTTGCATGAGAGGGATATCTTTGACCTCTTCCTCCCTGAGTTCGATAAACACCACTTAAGGGAAACTTGTTGTTGTTCTACAAACCTCTGCTCTTGGAGGCCCAACACTGTCTACAAGAATAGAAGCACCCGTAGACATCAGTGACCACCAAAGGAGGCGAGACTACAGGCAAAGCTCCTCCGATGAGCTACGAGGTCAATGAAAATGCATATGACAAGCCATATTATCTTGCTGATGGCATCTACTCTGACTGGGTCACAATGGTGAAGACTGTCCTTAATCCAAACTCAGAGAAGACGAGAAGGTTCGCCAAGATGCAAGAGGCTTGCAGGAAAGATGTGGAGCGAGGATTTGGTAGCTCCAAGCTCGGTGGCCAATTGTCCGTCACCCAGCAAGTGCATGATCGCTCAAGACCATGCAGGTGGTGATGACATGTTGTGTGATCATGCACAACATGATCGTTGAGAACGACCGTCCTGCTGGCCGCAATGAGCATGCTGGCCGCAATGAGCACCACTGGGATTTCCAAGGTGAGTTGGTTGCGCCAATCGCTGGTGCATTATCTTGGGAGAACTATCTTCATATGAATGTAGATGTCACTGACGAGGCCGTGTGCAAACGCCTGCAGACGGATCTGATTGAGCATCAGTCGGGTGGCCGGCCACGAAGACATTGCCTAGAGGTATACCGTCTTATTTTCATTTAGACTTTTAAAAATTTGGATGTAATAACTATGACTTCGTTGAAACTATTTATTTTGTTGTTTTAAAACATCTCAATTCATGCCGACGCGCAAATACGTCGAACCGCTGGAGACACACCTAGGCGCAAACGGACGCTCGAAAAAACGGTCATTTTCACGTCCGCGGGGTGACGTAAACGGATGCACGTGGATAATTTGGACTTTCGAAATACGTCACCCCGGTGAAGATGCCCAAGATATGCGAAACTTATTTATTAGAGATATAGAAAACACTCTTTAGTAGTAGGCGTGTGCGTGTTCAGATTGCATGGGAGGATATTCGTCCGTATGCATATCTTGTTGTTGCTGCCACTGTACTGTCGAGTGATGGATGCATGGACATGGACGCGGGTCCAGGCAAGCGTGCGGCATCGGTTGCAACAACAGCTAGGGACAAGCCGCTCGATGTGACGCATCGTCGGGGGGACGCACGGAGCTGTGTCGGCTACCAGCACCTTGCTGTTCACTGCTCCAGTAGCTCTTTCTTTTCTCTGATCGAGGCCAAGCTCTGCCACGGATTTACTCCTATGATGGTGTATCCTGTGAAGCGGTCTGAGGCCATTGATTACGTCACTGTGCACGTAATGGTCTTCGTCTTGCTTCCGCTGTTCTGCACTGTCGTACGTGCTAGACATCGCCTCACACGGCATGTGTGAAGCAGAACAATGACAGCAGCTGCAACTAGCCATCCCAATTCGGCATTTCTAGGTAAAAGAAAACAACTACGGAGTATGATCTTACCATTTAAAATTTCTGGTAGCATATCTGCAAACCAAATTCTTCCATATCTTACAGCACTTTGGCTGCTCTCAAATGCCGTCCAAGAGCAGCGCCAAGTCGGACGTAGTATGTAGGTAAGGTGTTAAGGTGGGATTAAACCGAAATTTTACTTACAGTGTATTTTACTTTTTAAATTTCAATTTTAGTGCCAAAAATTACATTAGAAAAAATAAAATGCACTACAACTGAAATTAGATGAAATTAAACTTAATACTCTATATGCAGGCGCCGACACTAGTTGCCGCCATATGATGGGCACCTCTACCAAGACGTCTTCTCAATACGGCGCCCACAAAACCATTTTTTTTTTAAATTATGCAAATAAACGCACCTACAAAGGGTATAAATTCAATGTCAAAGCCACCGTAAATTCTGGTCACCCAGATTAAAACGTTACATCGAGTTCAAACGAAATTCTTTTGTGGTTTCACGGAAAATGAAAGACAGAGAAAGCATAGAAAATTTTAGGTGAAAACAGAAGTGGTACGTGAGTGACGTTTTCCGAGTAATAACCAGAGAAAAAGAATTTATGTTTCTATAGTAAACCTCTGGGAAGCTGGCCTAGTCAAACCTGTAGAAGGATAGAGAGGGAGAGAGATTGGCGGAATATGGATGTTGTATTGAGTCTCTCGGCGAGTATATATAGTGGTACAGATTTGGAGGCTAAGATAGCTCTCCTAAAGATATGGTAGGTAATATATCTATACCAAATATATCTCTAACAGAACCTATTGTGACATAAAACCTTTGACCTTTGGTTGTAAATCAGGAGCAAGCGCCAAACCTAAGGTTAGGGATCGATTTTGATAAATATATCCTTTTTTGAAAGTTCAGCACAATGTAACTCTATTTTAATTTAAAAAATCTAAAGATAGATTTATGTCTTGTACTGAGAATGACGCTATGTGACCCACGTTTTCCAACTCTTCGCGGCGCTTTATTTCAAAATTTTATGCAGCTTTTGCTTCTTCTAGAGTGCAATACTACACACATAATATTACAAGCTAAAAGTATACAAACACTTAATGATATCCTAGCAACGTTTACTGCCCAACTTCATCCTCCAGACTGCCTTCTCCATAGACTATGTCGTAATCCGTGCTTTCTATGCCCCCTGGCAGATCTAGTTTTTCATAGTAGATGTCTTTACCGCCACCAATAAGAAGAGTAAAGAGAGCCCATTGAAGAAGAGAAGGCTGGTGCAGATAGCTGGAAACCCAACAAGGAACACCACGAGAAAGATAGTGAACCAAAAACACAAGTTGCAAAAAAGAAGGCTTGGCCTCTGAATTTTTTGAATTTGAATTCAAAATTTGTAACATTTTCTGGTCGTGTTCTTATTTGTAAACTTGAATTTCTTATGGTGCGCAAACTTGAATTTGTTATGTTGTATGAACTTGATATTTGTACGGTGTGTAAACTTGAATTTCATTTCATTTCTGGAGAGTTTTATTTTAACATATTCACACATCTCAAGTTTTGTAATTTCCCTAGAAACTAGTTGGTATACAAAAACATGGAACGCTGGATTCGCATTTTTCTGATTATTTTCAAATTAATTAGTTAGACATTTCTAAAAATAGGGTTGAAATTGCTGGCGTGCACATTCATATCAAATGGATAAATTATTTCATATTTGTGTGTGTGTGTGTGTGTGTGTGTGATGCATAGCATACTACAATAAAACCTTAAACTGAATTTTCCAATTTTCTCAAACCAAACTAATAGAACACTTGTCGTTCAAATTTGAATTAATTTCAAAAAAAACACTCAAAACCCATTTAAATGGGGAAAAGTAGTTATGAACCAAGAAACATTACCATATATGACAATTGGACATCCCATATGATCTACTTTCTGCGAAAATTACAATAGTAATAATTCACATCTTATTTTATGTAGCTACTTCACCAAAAATCACTTATTTGCACTAGACAATTGAAAAAACAATTTTTTTCACTAAATAATTCAAAATTAACTTTTGATAAATAAATTGAAAAATCAATTGAAAAGTCGCTTTTTTGTACTAAACAATTGAAAATCCACTTTGGGTAAATCAACTGAAAAATCACTCAATTGAAAATTTTCTTTTTTGCTCTAAACAATTTAAAATACACAGGTCCAAAGACAACAAATGGTCTCCATACATGGTCCCACTGTCAGCTATTTTTTATTTACCAATTTATGCGTCCCACGGATCACCTGTAATGGTTATGTGGTCCCACTGCGAGTAATTTGTATTACTACCTTAATTCTAGATTTGAATATTATCTTTTGTAGATGGTCTAGATTTTTAGTGTCTACGTTATTTCTATTGTTCTATTTTCCCTTTAATGACGAGCTTAAAATCTATTTATGGTTCTTTTAATATATTGTTGGCTGCTATTGTGTTGGCTATATAGTGCTATTGGTTGTCCATTTGGTCATTCTAGTCTGGTTCTATATATGGTTCAATTATGTTATTGCTGGTCATGGCTCGGTCATGGATGGGATTCCCATTGCTTCTACTAGTTGTGCAGTTGATGATTTCTTGTTTAACATATATTTCAGATTTAATTCCCATGGTGCAATATTGTTGAGCTCAAACACAAATACGCGTCACCTTAGGGCGCTGGCAACATTGTAATCCTAATCTCTTTTCTAATTTGTGTGTTTATGCAAGTTTAAAGACTAAAGTGTGAGGATTAATTTAGTGTAGGTTTTAGTCTTAAGTTTTTATTTCTTTTATTCATTAAAAGTTGTAAAGACATGTGTCTATAGCACCAATAAAGTATATTTTCTTTACTGTATATGATCTTTATTTTTTATATTTGAAATATGATGTAGTTTGAATTCAAAGTTGAATATAAGATCCAAATTATATTTTTGAATTCAAATGTGATGTGATAACTTTGTTTCCCATGTTTTCCTTTTTTTGCTGAAATAACAACAAAGATTATCTCAAATCAAAACACAAAACTTAATGATACTCCTAAATCATCAAGAATTGCATAATGATCTCGATCACTTCGGTTTTAAGTAAAAGTGAACTTTCCCGCTCAATTTTAGATGTATGCACAATTCCTAAATCTACCTTCTGTGTCCTATAAACCTAGGGCATTGCATTCGGGGACCGCATGGCCGGGAAGAGGTAGGAGGCAGTCGGCAGCGTGGCTGCGGGGCGGCGGGATGAGGTCACCGACGTGTAGGCTAGCCGGAGTAGCAAGGCGGAGAGGTCGTCCGTGCGCTATGGTTGGCCTTTCCCGCTTAGATTTGGCTAACGTGACAAAGATTTGAGTCGGATGAGTAGTGAGCTAGGCGGTACTCAAATTTAAGTATGTGCTAGCAAATTTTGAGTAAGTACTCAATATTTTTTTAGCTAGGACGACTTTTGAGTAAGTTGTCGGAGTTGTGTTTTTTCCCCAATATCTGAAAAACTATTTTTGAGTATTGGTATCCAATTTTGAGTAAGGGGATGCTCTAATGTTGGGTATGAGAAGGAGATGGGTCATCACAAAATGTGGGAGTGGTCCATAATTTATTTTCTCAACATCTTCACTGGGCTGTATTATGACATTTGACCTAATCTAATACATGCCTTCTGGAACCATCCTATGTTCAAAGAAAACAAATAAACAAATTATATACCAAAAGAAGATATTTTACCGGTCAAAAAGGAAGATGTTCTGTAGCAAAGCTAAGGCAAGTCTGTTCCACTATTTCGATGATATATACACCCTCTATTCACTAACAAAAGACATTTTATATTTAAAAGTAAACTAGATACAAATCATAATAAGTAAATCTACACACTAAAATTAGACTAGATATAAATTAAAGTAAATATTAGACCCGTTTGATTCATAGGAATGTTGAAGGAAAACCATAGGAATAGGAATTTTTCCTTTGGTGCCACTATTCATCCATTTGATTTAAATCCATTTGATTTACAGGGATAGGGTGTAGGAAAAATGTAGGAATTTTTCCTTTGGTTTAGGTTTCATAGAAAAATCAAATGAATTCTACAATCCACTCAAACCTGTTTTTTACATTCCTACGCATAAAGAACGAGACAATGATTATAAGTTGCATGATAATGATCTAATCTTACTTACAATCCACTCAAACCTGTGTTCTTCTTATTCCTATGAATCAAACATCCTACTTCATAAATTACACATGCATTTCTATCATATTCCTTTATTTTTTCTATTCCTACGTTTGTGAAATCCTGCAAATCTCCTGCAAATCAAACAAACCCTGAAGTAATTGAATCTACAAAAAAAAAAAAAGCTAAAACGTCTTTATAAGAGAACGGAGAGAGTAGATTGTTGCACCCGACCTTTTCAGGGTCGTATGCGAAAAAATGGCCAATGACAGTCAACGATAAGGATATGTTTGACAAGGATTGATGCGGAGAAAGCATATGGGCTATGGCTGTATCCTCTCGTCTTTTAACAGTGCATCTTGCTGATACTATTGCGATGCATCTCTGATAATGCTAGATAGCCAAATACACGACAAAATGTCATTTGCAACCGGTACACACTAACTGTTTAGGCCACATATTATACAAGCAGCACAACTTGCTGTTGTGACGTACCAGGTTACAAAGGATACACAAAACTAAAACGCACCAAAAGTAGACTAGCTATTACTGATTTATTTTCTCTTCATCTATGTTTAATTTTGCTTTCAAGATAGGAGCAGCTGAAGACCGATGTGGGCTCAGCAAACTGATTACGATCTTCGCCTGAGATTGATGGGATATCCTTTCAGGATTCGAGTGGTGGGAAAGAAGACAAGCCTATCTTCCTCAGCCGCTTCCCAGCTGCAGATTCATTGGCCAAGATGTACAAAACGTATCAGAATGGTATCTAGTTTGGAACTCACAAGCTGGAACTTCATTTGCAAAATATCTAGACCCTACAGCTAGAAAACAGAGTATATCTTGAATAGAAGATAGATATGACTTACGTAAAGCGCATTACAAGATGATGGAGGAAAACGGAGATGACAACACGGGCAAGCTCATAGCCAGGGCACAACCGAGGCCCACCACCAAACGGAGTGAATAGGTTCGCCCCTACCTCATTCTGAAGTTTATTGTTGCTCTGCACCAGCAATAAAATGAGTACACTGCATGCATTTACTTGACCTTTTCTAAGCAGTGACACAACAGAATAAGTAAGCCACCAGCAATGTAAAGAGTACCTGCCATCTCCAAGGGTCAAAAACCCTGGCGTTCTCGTAGTGCTCGGTATTTAGATGAACAGCTCGGAATGAAGCGAAAATTTTGCAGCCCTTCGGAATAGTGTAGCCTAATAACATAAATGAAGCAAATGTTACACATTAGCGATGGTTCCTGGTGAGAAATGTTCGGAAATATTGATTGTATGTACTGAAATACCATTGAAATGAATATCAGTGTTTGCTCGTCTGAAGACGCCACTAATAATGTTAGCCACGCGAAGTGACTCATTTATCACCTGCAGAAATGTCATCCATTATTATGATGTGGAAAATCCAACCATGATCAAACGCTATTCTCAAAAAATTAAGCGGCATCTTGTTTTAGGCATGATATTAGAAACCAATTTAAGAACAAGGGCCATTCAAATCATTACACATTGGGTGAATGTCATCGACTTGTAATCGCTCCACTCTAGGGGTTGGTTTTCGCCCTTCATCCTTGTCATATTTTCATGCTCTTCCTGCAAAGTGACCAAGACATCTGGATCAATTGCACATGTATGGGAGCAGGATATCAACAACCCCTGGCTTAATTTACAGAAAATCTAGAAGAGTTTTAGGTATTCAGCCCCATTCCGCTTCCTGGTAAGAATTCTCACTTTTACTGTTGCTGTTAGGTTGGACAGTTTGGAGACATACAAGTAAAACTGTAAAAGGAATAGGAGGAAATATGATTTTGTGTTCATATCAGATCCATTGTTGGATTACAGGCAGATAAAGGATCAGTCAACATCACATACTGCCCGAAACCAGGATGCTAGTAGTTAGAAACAAATTAAACAATAATCTTGTAAATAACAAACTATTACTACTATGGAGTATGTGAATTAAGTAACTGCAGTTGAGGTCGACCGAAAACAGCAAAGACGGCAGCAGCAGATTTTCTGCTGGACGAGAGTCGAGAGCTGCTGCAGAAAAAGGTTTACCTAACCAATCCCGCAATTATAATAAGACATTACGAAATCGGTTGACAAAATCCACCCAGTGTCCGACCTTATTTGACAGTACTGACTACCACCCACACGTGCACAAGAATTGACCAATTACCAAACAATTCGTTCCCATACCATACCTTGAGCTGTGCCAGCGCCGCCGGCGTCTCGGTGAGGAACTTGACGGCGACGGTCATGAGGACGGACGTGGTCTCGTAGCCAGCAACGAGAAGGGAGAGGCAGAAGTCCACCATCTCCTCCTCCGAGAAGCTCCCGCCCTCCGCCTGGAGAAGCTCCTCCACCATGTCCTTCTTCTCCCTCTTGACGTCTGCATCCTCCGGCGCTCCACCACTGTCCTGTGTTCGCTCCTCCATCCTCTTCCTTATGACCTCCCTCAGCGCTCCGGCCACCTTCTTCCTCGACTGAAGCAAATCAGATGGTAGAAAGTTACGGCAAACGCGCATTAATTCGTTCAAACGCAATGTGCAGATGAGGAAGTGAAGGGGGGATGAAGGCAAAAGGACGAGCACCTTGAGGGCCTGGCCGTAGGTAGTGAAGGGGAGTAGCGAGGCGAACGGGAAGGAGATGGAGAAGAAGCCGTCGATGAGCTTGACGTACTCGCGGCGGAGGCTCTCGGTCCAGGGCCCCGGCTCGATGCTGACGAGCTGTTTGACGGTGAGGTTGAAGGTGATCTTCTTGGCCTCGTCGAGGAGGCGCACGGTGGCGGCGGGCTCCCACTGGCGCATGGTGGCGAGCACGAGGCGGTCGATGTGCGCGAGGAGGGGCGGCGAGGCGGGGCGGCCGAGGCGGGTGAGGGTGAGGGAGTGGAGGCGCTTGTGCGCGGCGCCGCGGGTGAGGAGCAGGGAGCGCGCGCCGAGGAGCGTGGTGATGGAGGACGGGTAGCTGCAGCTGACGGCGCGGCCCTCGGCGGCGAGGAGGAGGCGGTTGAAGGCCGGGTCGGCGGAGAAGACGGTGCGCTCGCCGAAGATGTGGGTGGTGAAGACGCCGCCGTGCCGCGCCACGCGCTCGTCGATGAAGGGCTCCGGGTTGGGCGTCTTGTACGCCGAGATGAGCCGCAGCGTCTCGCCGATCAGGGGCAGCCCCGTGCTCCCCGGCGGCAGCCGCGGCCTCTGCTTCCGGCCCCCAGCCGCGCGCCCCGCAAGGAACCATCTGAATACTAGCGCGGCGAAGACGATGATGGCAACGGCTGCGGCGAGGAGCTGCGGCGCGCCGGCGTCCATGGCCATGGGCGTGGGCGTGTGCGGTTTGGCTTGGTTGGGTGCGGGTGGGGAGTGGAAGTGAGATTGATGACGGTGCGACAGGCAGAGGAGGGGGAGGGGCATGTTTGGGAGCTTTTCTAGGTGGGTTTATATAAAAGTAATCGGAGCTTGAGGAAAGGCAATGGATAGATAGAAAAAACTACGTGCTGTGCTCTGCCCTGGTCCAAAAGAGGAATGTCTGTGCAGTGGCCATGTTGTTGGAGAAAAGAAAAAGGGATGTACAATGATTTTTGGTAAAACAATAGCACACTGCTTTTCTGCAAATCTCCGGTGTACGAATACTTTTTTTAAAATTTAGACTATATATAAAATCTCACCAGCTACCTGTGGTGCAACTGTGGCATATGTAAACATCATTTCGGTCTGCAGGTTACATTTATAGTGAGGTGGGGGTGAACATGATTAGATACTCATCCAACAGGATTATATATCATTTTTCATAAAGCCGTTTTTATTAGATTTGGAATTTAGTATCTGGAATATGCACCCACACACACTGAATAAAATCAAAATACATACTAGTCATTTATATCCATATCTATATCTATATTTATAGCTGTATCGATATATATATATCTATATCTAATAATAAAGGATAAAAATATAGCGCGCATGCTTGAAATCTAGAGCGGTGCCGCGACCGAATCCTGGTCGAGTAAAAAGGACATCGACAAACATGCTTTTTCAGGACAAAACAAAAAAAAAAGTTTTTAGAGCAGAAAAATACATACTAGTCACCTGCAACTAATATATATCTATATCTATAATTATACCTAGATCTATATCTATATCTATATTTGTATTTGTATCTATATCTATATCTATATCTATATATCTACCTACTCCCTCTGGTCTCTTTTAATTGATTCGGATTTAGCACAACTTTGTACTAAATATGAGTCAATTAAATAGGACCGGAGGGAGTATATCTAATAATAAAAAATAAAAATATAGCACACAAGTTTAAAATCTAGAGCGGTGCCGCGACCGAACCCTTGCCGAGCAAATTTGACATTGGCGAACATGATTTTTTGCATGAAAAAAAGAAAAAATTCTCGAGGCCTAGCGTGAAAATACCATGGAAACTTTTCTTTTTAGTCAACATGCACACACATAGAGGCAGCCGATTGCTTGGGTCACAATCAATCTCTGTATCCCAAGCTATATCGATATCTATATATATATCTATATATTATATCTATATTTATATCTAATAATAAAAGGAAAAGAAATATAGCGCGCACGTTTGAAATCTAGAGCGGTGCTGTGACCTAACCCCAGCCGAGAAAAAAAAGACATCAACAAACACGTTTTTTCAGGAAAAAAAACGTTCTCAAGGCCCAGTGTGAAAATACCATGGCAAGTTTCTTTTTCGTCGCCATGCACACACGAAGAGGCACAAATCGCTTCAGTCACAATCGATCTCTCCATTCCAATCATCGCATGGGCAAACCCTATTCATCGCTCAGTGCGGCAGCGATTCACTCCCGCCTAAAAGCTATCAGCGGGATGGGACGGCCGCCTGGCCCATGAACAGAGGTCTAAATTTTCTGGTACCACTTTTAAGATAAACCCTAGTTCATAGTTGATTGCTAGGCAATACAATTGAATTCTACACACCAATTCGCATAGATCTGGTGTTTTGCTACTGAAAGTTTGTGTGATCTATCGTTCCACTGGGAATTTGGAGTTTGCCAATTAAGTGCTTCGTGGTCGGCGGCTACATGCGCAAGTGTGTGGAGTTGTGAATGTCTTGCAGGGTTGAGAGCTATTGCACTCGCGACAGGGATAGACTTGTCAGTGTCATACAAGTTATCGTCCACTTATCATTGTGTATCTCCCTTGTGTTCATCGCGTGTTCATCACCAACCACCTCGCTTACTGAGAAGATCGGGTAACCCCTCATCATCTTGGTATCAGATTCCCGTGTTTCCTCGCTAAGCATCCACAAAGCCACTCCATAGTTGAGTTGTCAGTTGTGTCCTATACAGAAAAAGTCAAAAAATATTAGGGTTAGGGTTTGCCATAGCCTTAGATTGCATTAATTTCGAGTTTTAGTTGCTGCTCGTGTTTAGTTTTTGATCCAATCTAGAGTCTGTTGTGGTTTCTGCCGTGGCACAGTTTCTGTTGTTTTCTCTGCCGTGACAGGAAGTTCTGTCGTGAGCTCTGCCGCGACAGGATATCTTTGTCGTGAGTCTGCCGTGGTTCTGCCGTGGCACAGTTTTGGTTAGTTTTTCTGCCGTGGCTAGTTTTTCATACCTTTTGTTACTCTGAGTCCACATAGCATACAGTTTGCTTCATCTCTGAACCGTAGACACAGCCTTTCGATATAAGTGATTAGGAACTTTCCCAAAATAGACTAGTTTTACCGCTCGACAGGCTGCTCATTAGGTTTTTGGTGCTTTGCAATTTCTGTTGGCCGTGCTACCAGGAGTAGAGTCATAAAATAAAATAAAAATTGAAAAGAAACAAAAAGAGTTACATTGCTGCGTGTGATAAAATAAAATAAAAGAGTGAAAAGAAAAGTGAAATGCTAGTAAGATCAAGTCAAGACCTAGTTTACTTTTCTGCAACCGTAGTTGAGCAATCTTGTGCCTGACCCATTGAGCTTTGCTAGTGTCTCTCGAGTGCATTGCAACATTATTCATCCATATAGTTGCATTGCCACATTTATGGCCTTGTGTGAGTTTCTTTGGGTGTTTTATACGGTCAGCGCTAGAGCTTGATTTTGGTGCATATAGGTAGCCTACCATCAACCCCACATATATCCTGCTTTGTCGTGTGATTGTTCTTAACCCTTGATATTAGCTTCGCTGCATCCGTGCACTAGTTTGTCAATCCAAGTGGTAAGCAATACTAATTCACTTTAGAGCGGTAAGATTTACCTTTCTTATCAGTTTTGAGTGAGTTGTGAGAGTACCACCAAAGATTTTTGATTTAGTGTACTAACCTACTAATCATGTCTTCTAGTGGTGTTAATGTTGACCAGGCAGGGAAAGACGATGATGATCTTGTTACTTGGAGGGTGTATGAAGCTCTTCGTGATCACTTGCGATGTGAGTTTGATAAGTTGGGAGATGGCCTTAGTGAGGAGATTCAGACTCTTGCCACTAAACATGATGATAATACGGCAACCAACAACAATGTACAAACACAAGTGGCTGACATTCAACAAACTCTTCAAGCATTAAACCAATATGTTGCTACTTTGTTGCAACGACGACAACACCAGTCGGATCATGAGGAGGTAGACAGTGTCAATGGTGATTTCGAGGCTACCCCTGCCGCCCATGGGCGTGGTGTTGGGTGTGACGTTGGTCATGGTCTCCATGGTCGTGGTTTTGTCGGCATCGAAGCCCAACATGTTCCTAAAAAACTACAAGACGATGGTTTGGGTAAGCCAAAATTCGCAATACCCCGATTTGAAGGAGGTCCTGATGTTGAAGAATACCTCACATGGGAGCTCAAAATTGAGAAGTTGTGGCGACTACATGATTATACTGAAGATAGGAAGATCAAGCTTGCTTCCTCGGAATTTGATGGTTATGCAATGCGTTGGTGAGATGGAATTACTCGTGCTCGGGAAGAAGATGAAGAGCTTCCCATTATTACATGGCGCACTATGAAAGAGGTTATGCGAACTCGTTTTATTCCCACTAACATATATAAATTGGTGTAAAATAAGCATGGAGCATCAAAAATTATAGATACGTTTGAGACGTATCAAATTACTACCTCCGTCATTACATGATGATCAAGATGTTGCAGTCAAGCTCAAGTCCAACGATGTCAGGATTGGACCCATTACAAGGGCTCGTGCAAAGCTACTTAAACAACATGTGAATTCACTCCTAAATGATATTTCCGATATACATGTGCAGAACTTTATACTACCTAATTCGTTGCATCTATGTATGATTATGTATGAAGGCTGATAAGGGAGAAACCCACTGGATCCTCCTAGTTGATGCCCGATCTTTCACATCGAGAACCTGGGGTAGAGATTCCTCCCAACAACGCGATGAACGCAGCCTGGAGAAGAGGGGACGAATCCAGCAAGCAACGGATCGATGAATCGATACGCCTCAAACCTGAGCTAGACAATCCTTGATGAACACAAGAACCTTCGCAGCGGATAATATAGATAAACGGCAGCGCCGTACCCCCGGAGGGATGATACACGTGAACACACGCAATGGGGAAAACCCTGATCTTTAGACTAAACTTCACTTATCCTAAACCCTAGCCGCACCTCCACTTATATGAGGGGTGGGGTGGCCGGCCAGCCCTAGTGGGCCTCTCTACCTTGGTTTGGACAGGCCCAAACCAAACTAACTCGATTTATTAAAAACCCTAATTGGCCCACATATGACCATTACCTAAACTAAGATAATTAAGCCGGTGGAGTCCTCGAATCTGGGCTCCACATAGGCCTCCATGCCCGTATCATCCTCCCCCCTTCAAGAAGCGTTGTCCCCAACGTGTGAGGGTCTTCTGGAAAAGGTGATGTGATATGAACATGACACGTCCTCGCCGTCTTCAAGTCTTGCTTGCCTTCCACACCACATCCTCCCTCGCGGCCTGCTTGACTTGATACAACACTTGGCGCCTCCTTTCTTCTCCATATGAACTTGGACTTCGGCGCCAATTCCTTCTTCTTGCGAGGTTTTGATGGACCCCTGTGTCGCTGCACATGACCCTACACAAGATGTGTAATTCCTGGGCCACATAAATGTCTCACACGTCCATCCTTGCCTCGATGCATCCGCAGTGTCGCGAAAAACTGGACAGTACTCCTAGCACAGTAGTGCCGCTGCCCACTGTCTCCACTGACGCGCTCGCCTCCCACTCCTCCCATGCGCATATGCGCCATATGGACTGAAACACCATCAGCGCACCCATCATCAGTCTGTGTACTGAAATCAACACAAAATGGAACTGTAGCACATGCTGCAACATCCACATCAACAATAAGTGTAGCTTCATCCGGCTTGTCACCAACAAGAACTGGCTTGTCATCTACAGGCATGGCTGAAACATCACCAACATCAATGCTCGGAACATCATGCACCTCTTGTTGCATTTTAGGCTTGTGCAATGTAATATCCCAGGTAATGGGGTTACAGAAATAGAGGAAACAGATGTGTGCATTGCATTCATGCATAGAAAATCTGGGGAATTTTCGCGCTTTAAAGTAAAACAGATCACGATGAATCGAAGTTTCACTTGACCTTGATGGAATTGAAGTAGCTCATCAAGTCAAGCGCTATAAACCTCAATGTGACTTTGTTAAAACATTGTTTTGGGTAGAGATAATTTGATCTAAGGGGTTAGATCAAATGGAGTTAAAATCAACACAACAACACTAGAATCAATGATCAAATGTTTGATCTCATAAAAGATCATAATATGGAATTCCACGACATAACATATGAACATACAAATAATGGGAAATCAAGTAACAATAATTGGAGAAACTATTCCTCACTTATCTTCTCCATGTCTTAAACTAATCCATGCACTTATCATGAACTCTATGATATCCATTCTACTTTAATCTTGGAAGCAAGACAAGAAGATCCACTCCGAGAAATAGATATTCTTCTCCATTCCAAGTTATTACACATCAAACCTAGAGAGGTGAGAGTTCTATGATAATTATTAAAGAAGCAATAACAAACCTTGAGTTAAACCTTGGATATACATCCAAGTATTCAAATCATCATCTTCAAGACAACTCTAGAAAGAGATAACCATTGATGTTAAACATAGATCTTGATGATCACATCAACCTCTATGGAGCCTAATATTAGGTTAGCATTGAAGTCCTTCTCAAATGAGAGAGCTCATCCATACTAATCCTAGTCTATCTATTCAAATATCCAAATGGTTAAACCATCAGTTCTTGGGGGAACATTAAGTAAATATCTCAGGCATTCCCTGGGATATAAAACTATTCAGATAACCATGACCATGACCATCCTAGAAAGTAAAATAGAAGTGATATATCCTAGTTGATCAAGACAATGCTTGATCATGGAAGTGAGAACCCATTCCATTATAAATAATTTAGGAAGCTAAACCTTGATCATTATGAATTGAGTGATGATCATAAACCCTAAGAACTTGAGGTAAAGATATTAAGAACAAGTTGATCATGCTTAATGCATGATCATGCTCTTGAGGTATGTGAGGATAATTTAAATCTTAATAAGATAAGTAGTTATCATTCACCACATGAAATTATAGGGAGGTAACTAATAAGCAATCCTAGGTTTATATTCCAACCTATAATTGTAAATCAATTGGTGATAATAAGTAGAATCTTACCACATCTATCTTCTCATTCATTCATCAATTAATGAACCTAAGGGAACCTTAGAGTTAAACACTATACTTCATATGGTGAGAAACCATGTATCCATATGACCAGAGTTAACTATAAAAAGAACTATAACCAATGTAGTTACTTAAATAATAAATTGAGGTTAATAATAAGAAGCCAATTGGTAGAAGATAAAACTAATTCTCAATATCTTAGGAACTTGGGGAGAACATAAAATGTTAAGTAAACAACCACCTTAGCTTGGTTAAGGGAGATTAAACCCTATCACATGCAATATGGGGTCATCTCAACTCTACAAACAAGAGTTAAATCCCAACCTTAGTTTGTGTATCACTTGGGTGATCACAAATAAAACCTAAACCACAATTAAGATTCAACCCATGTGTCATTAGGTAAATAGCATTAGAACCCTAGATTTGCACATCAAATAAATCTTATGTTTCAATTCCGAACATAAGCAAAACCTTGTGCTACATTATATGGTTAAACCATATGTGTAGTGATCAACTAATTATCTTTGTAACCAAGATCAAACCATGATGGGAATAATGTTTACTATAGGAAATTCAAGGTGCTATTAAACATAATCCTAGTGCCACCATTGAAATATGGTTATGATCATATCTCGCAAAATCTTAAAAAGCAAGTGCTCACATAAAATCAGGTGCAAGTGACCAATTCCTAAATTGAAACCAAGTCTTAACACAACCTTTAAAATACTTTGAGTTGAAAGCATCAACTATAATTATTCAAAGAATTTGATTCACAAGAAAATGGAAATTATAATGAGAGCACAAAAATCATAATTAGTTAAACATTGCAATAGAAAGTGAATACATAAAGATTAAATGATCATTCAAAAACAATTTAGTATTAAAATGATCTTCTTATTAGTCCTCGATAAATTCCAATTGTCAAAAACCTGCAAAATAAAAGGACTCAAATTGGAATCAAAAACAGAATTTAAATATAGCAAATACAAACCAGAAAAACAGAAAACAGTAAAGAAAATAAGAAAAAGAGAGACATACCTATTGGGCTACCACAGCCCAGCAGCAGCCTGCAGAGGAGCCCAGCACCACGGCCCAACGCGCGGCCCGAGCCGGCACGGAACCAGCCCAAATACCGCTTCGGGCGGATAAGGTCGGGGACGAAGTCGCCGTCTTCGTCTTTGCAATCGTCGACGCCCGGGAGAGCGCCACGGCGCGGCGAGCTCCACGTCCCGCGGTCGCCGCCGCCTATGCTCGACTCGCCGGCACACGCCGGAGAGGCTATAAAAGGCGCGGGAGCCCATCATTTCTTCCTCCTCTCGCTCCGATTCCATCCCAATTCGAAACCCTAGCTCGTCCCGGCCCCGGCCACCGCCGTCGATTGGGGAAGCCCAAGCCCCGCCGCGGCCACCATCATCCTCCCCACCCTCGGCATGCCCACCTTGCACGAGGAATCGAGTCGGAAGTTCTCGGACGCCGGTGGTTGCTCGTTCCCTTCCGACGGTATCTCGCGGAAAATCGAGCAATGGCGCCGCCACCGTCGACAATCGCCTCCGTCGATCCATCCTTGAGCATCACGGTGAGCGTCCGCTTCTCCCGAGCTCCTAAATTGGTCCCGACATGCCCCATAACTTGCCCCTGCCGTGAGCCGTGACCGCCGCCGCTGTTGGTGCTCGCCGGAGCAACTCCGGCGACCATTAGGCGCGGCGCCGCCACCTTTAGGTCCGATGAGGAGGCCGCGCACCCAGCCGAACATCCACGCGCCCGCGGGAGTAGCCCGGCGCGGCGAGCCTCGGCTATCGCCGTCGGTCTCGTGAGATGTGCCACGTCGTGCCAACGTGGCGGTTGACGTGGCCAAGGCCCACCCATCGATGGCGAGAGAGTAGTATAGCCCGGGTGCATTTAGTAATTCGCTGTTTAATCTCAAATCCTATTTAATTACTGAAACTTTGTAAATTTGTAGAGAATCCATAAAAACTCAGAAAAATACAAATAAGATATCAAAATTCTTATAAAAGAAAAATCTATTGAATAAAAATATAAAATGAAAATTATATTTTTAATAAAAATTCAATTATTTAATACTTATTAAATAAGCCTTTTCTTTAATTCTAAATTGAATTAAAATTCAATAAATTGGAAAACCTTCTAAGATAAATTAAAACCAGTAAGAAAAATAAAGAAAACATTACAGCTATTTTTCTTTATTTGTTATTTTGTTAAATCCTTATTATTGGAATTTAAAACCCCGATTAGTAATTACCCTAATTTTTAATTCATTAAAAATAATAAAATGCCAAACCCAACATTATTTTATTTCTAAATTACTAATAACTTCAATTTCCTTATTGAAGTTATTAATCCTAGAATTATAGGGTAACTAGAAAAACCTAGTTCCATATGGTAGAAATACGAGAATTCATCATTTCATGTGAAATCATAAAACCCTAATCCAATTAGAAACCCTAAGTCCAATAATTCATTTGAAACCCAATTTACTTCTAAAACCAAAACCCTAGATCCTCATATGTGACCATAGTGTTCTATTTTCATACATAGCACCATAGTAGCAACTAAACACTAGTCTTGGTCACATAAACTGTAGGAGACCTAGCACTAAATAGATGGATATCCCATGTGTTCATCTTATCAAACCTAGATGATCAGATAGGAACACCTAAGTCTAAACCTTGGTCCTATCCTCAAAATGATCAACCTTATTCATTCTTATTTAGCATTACACCAAGGTGATGAAACACAGGAGCAAATATGCCAATTCTTGAACATTGCCTAATCATATTTCACTAAACCCTACTAATGATGGATACTAATCAACCATCCTATTTAAGGAGCCAATTATACCTTACTTAATAGAACCAACGAGTAAAACCTAGCCAACCTCAACCTTAATTGCAATACTTCTTATTATTTAAGAAGTATGTTCTTCAAAAGTTATTCTTTTGAAGAAAATAAGGAATCATCACCAACCACCGCTTATAAGGACCTAAAAACCCTAGCCGCCTATCACTAGCAAGATAGACCAATTTTGACAACAACCTGTATAATGAATTGCTTAAGATACATAAGCTTATCTTAACCTTACAAGCCCTAGGTGTTGATGAATCCAACTTTGTTGGGATCCATCTAATATTTACTCCAACAACTACTTGAAACCATAGTCAACCATAGAAACTCAACCTAATTACCATACTTGTTCTTTATATAAGAACATGTTCTTCAAAAGTTATTCTTTTGAAGTATATGATAATCAATCATTAACCATGCCATATAGTACTAAAACCGACCAACTGTTCTTTACTTGATAACATCATGCCAATTGTTATTCTTTGTGTGCTCAATTGATTACTATGCTTTATTATCTACCTGTTGATAATACCAAGTAATCACACCTGAATAAGAACCTTGTATGTGAATCACTCTAAAAGTGCAACACACCCTGAACCAATCATTACAACTCACTGATCCTAAATCATCGGGGTTAGGTCACACTTAGAGCGATTGCATCTCATACTTATGCATTATTGCATCCTTTCCAATCTTTTAAACATCGTCCTTACCGGACGATGATGCTATTTCAGAATTTGGAGTTATTGCGTATCGAAGACCTTGCCTGCATAATCTTGCAGTCAAGAAAGGCAAGTTCATCACTTGCTCATGTCATTTGAGTATTTCTATCAAATTACTTGCAAAGTATTATGGTTATCACTATTGCATAAAATCAAAACCACTACTTTCATAACTATGAATATGACTATGTGGTGGGCAATGGAACCATGGATTGTGTTGATATGGTGGAGGTTCCATTGCACGGGTTTATATCCATCTAGGATTAAACAACAAATGTCGCCAGTGATTCTTGTGCCGTAATACCCGTGTTAACCATAAGATCCGGAGTGGGACGGAGTAGTCAAAAGTGTTTCCACCTCTCGTTCATCAACGGATGCGCTTACCGTAGCGACTTGTGTCTGGCGGAACAACCGGAGGGTGGGGATCCCATTCTAATTCCCCACGGTAAAGCATTGCTTGCCGTAGCAGTTGTGTCCTGCGGAACAACCGGAGGGTGGGGATCCCATTCTAATTCCCCACGGTAATGCGGTCTATGATGGGTTGCAGCCACCGGCGTAGGAGTGTATGGTAAGAGCCCAGCACTGTTGTCGTGGTCGGGGTCCACCCTGAAATTACGGGAATAATGGGACCGACGTGGACCCGGGGTCGGCGCATGCAACAAAGGGTGGGTGTTCGAGGTAGCGGAGGAACATGATTGGCTAGACCTTATACCGGGCCTCACACCAAAGGAAGTGTGGACGAGAACATGACTCGGTTGGCACCAAGGTTAAGATCTCTTATGGGTAAAGCAACACACCTCTCGCGAGTGTAACGAACCGTGACCAGTCACTCCCTGTTCCGGGATATGGAAGCTGCGAACGCGGCCGGAAAGGAGCTCCATGAAGTTCTAGTAAACCGGTGAAGGCCGACGGACATAGTTCTTCCGAATAAAAGCAACCTTTTGAAGAAATGGTTATGAAAACCTGCATTGGTATTAGACTTTCTGATCTAATGCTCGTAGCTAGTGCATTAAACACCTCTTTCCTATAATGAACTTGTTGAGTACGCTCGTACTCATCCCACTCTTAAATCCCCGCTAGATATGGAGGCATCGAAGGAGGATCTACAGTGCAACTCGAAGACCGAGGAGTCAACAACTACTTCACGAGACAGGACCATGTCAGAGGAGTCAGATACCACATCCAACAAGAAGAAAACCTAGTTTAGCCATAGAAGGGAACTAGCTTCCTAAACCTAGCTCCTATTTAGCTAGAATCTATTCTTAGCCTCTGTAGCTAGTTAAATACTCTACAAATAGAGTTCGTGATAGGATTAGACTACGAGTCGTTCTTCTGGAGTTTATTCGCAGATTTACCTCATTGTAAAGTAGGAGGTCTGTGCTGATCTTATGTAATAGAAGCAATGTTGTAATTCTATAGACATGCCTTGGACCCGCATATGTTTACGTTGTACCACTCGAGCGATATAATACTAGTGGAACGGTGTTTCATTGGTGTTATATCGGACTTGCATACTACACCATGCAGTGGTATGCCGGGTCACCACAGTTGGTATCAGAGCAAATGCTTTGACCCTAGGATTAAAACCTTTTAAAGGAGACCTATAGGATTGGTAGTGTCTATAGGAAGTTGTTTTAGATAAACCAAATCTTTTTATGACTTGAGATGGATATTCACTTGAGAATAATCCTGACACACTTGAGTCAACATTTCTTACCTATATTTCCTAAGTAATGTTAGCTAGCTAATCTCAAATTATGTAGGATACTCTTAAGACCTTAAAATAATTATGAGTAGACCACAGTTGGTATACAATACATGGTAGTCCAAAGAGAGGATACAACCATAAGGAAGATACCCTATTGGAAGATGTGTACCAACACATGTAATGGTTAAATAAGAATTACTCAGACCTGCACTAGAAGTAATATCAAGTGATGAAGATAATTAAGATATCCTAATAGAAGATGTAGACCCATACAAGTAATAGGGTAAGTAAAATTTATCTAAACTTGTGAAATAACTGATAGTAAGTGATATAAACAAGTGAAATGAGTAGTATAGACCATAATGAGTCAATCATGGGAAATAAGGAAGAGAGATAGAATAAAATATGCCTACTTACATGGTAGAGGCAGAAATCATATATGATTCACCTGAGAATCATTATGTGATGGACTAGAACCTCATAATTAATTAAGAGGAGTACAATAAGAAGCCTAGTGCAAAACAATAGTGTAAGAATTATGTTCCAAAAATATGGAAAGTGTGCCAAGCACATCATGTCCATAGTCTCGTGATAGTATAAACATTTGGAAGTATAAGAGCTATATTTTCATAGTTATGTGTTTAGAGTAGCAATGTTAGAACCTAGACATATCATAGGAACTAGTCCTAAATAACACTTATATATTGTATAACACTTTGTTAGTACTTCCAAACAAAATTAGGTTAACCACAACTATCCTAGACCACTTTGTTTCAAGTTTATCTCATTGCAAATGTGCATTTAAGGTAAAGGTTGAGACAAATAGTAGAATTCCCTATATTCGTGCTAAGTATCACGATACAAACCTATCTTATGTGGTGTTATATACTACACATCAGAGCCTGATGTTTAGAAATGTCTTACTCAACTAGTATATTCAGGCTTATGATGATGTGTATTATAAGCACAAAGCTAAATCTTCTTGGATTTTATTGGATCTTCATTGTTTGACTAGATCCATACATGAAGTTAGACTTTGATATGCAAATGCATGTTGCAATATCAAGTCCTTACTTGATGCTATAGATCTAGAGGGTAATGGTATTCGTGTGAGGAAGTGACGAATTCTGAAGATTCTGAAGATAAGATGAAGGTTCATCAGAAAAAGGAAGTAAAGTTGTGGGATATAATCACAATACTCTGAATGAAGTACAATCAGAAACTCATGCTTACCTCAACAGAGGAGTACTTTTGTACGAAAGAAGCATGAAGGTGAGAAATATAATGATTATGGTGAAGCTGAGGCAGATCCATAGTTAATAAAAAAGAGGGAATGCATGGGAAATCACTCAGGATACTATATTCATAGTGACAGCTAGTGGTTTTCTTGCAAAATAAACCCTGAATGAAGGAAGATGATATATGAAACCATAGCAGACATAAGAAGACCATAGTCGATATCAGAAGACCACAATTGGTATAAGATCAATACTGCGAGATGGAGTAGAAGATGTCTCGTCCAGTTGATCAGAACCTATAATAGAATCCAATTTTAGATATCAAATAGCCACAGTTGGTATAATAACCACAGCTGGTATCAGTTGGTATTGCAAATAGTCCACTATTTAATTATTTGTAACAAAAGTTTGTGAACAAATAGAAATCTTGTCAGCCAAATAGCTAGGTCTATAATCATTTAGTCGAAGGATTTACATTGGATGTCCACAATCGAGTGGATACACCACAAACATTCTTCGTAACATCTTAGAAGAAGTAAAACCCATAAGTTAGAACCAGACCAATATTTTAATCATAAGTCCAATACTTGGAAGTAAAGGAGTTGAAGATCATAAGAAAACTCTAAGGGGTAGAGTAAAGATTGAGTTTGATGTACAATAACTCAATACTCTAAGCTAGATAGAAGCAGAAGGTCTGAACTGAGAGGAAGTTCGATCTTATTTTCATAAGATTGTTGAACATTACTTTCAGAAGGATGTCAGACCAGAAGCCGAGGAACATACCTCGAGGAAGTAAGAAGTGGACTATAACTTGAGAAAGTGAGTAGTATTTACTCAGAAGTACTAAAGCTCAAGTCAAGCATAAAGAAGTTGGACGAAGAAAATACCATAGACCAAATACAGCTTAAATAGGCCAAAGACCGAAGTAGATTGACCATACCAAAACTAAAGTCTATTTGAATGATTCCTTTCATGGAACCTAAATAACCCAAAATAGTTAGAGGTATCCACTATAAACCATGATTGGATGGACTAAATGAGTCTAATCCATTCTTAGGAAAAGAAACCATCATGACCAATTCCATAGTTAGTACCTTATTAAGCACCATTACTGCAATTTTGGTAGTAAGGGAAAACAAAGACCTATTTTATCAAATAGGAGAATGTTTTCCAATCAGTCCTCAATTAAGACTAATAGGACAAGAAGAAGTCCCAATCATTGAATAATCAATGAGAAAGGAAACAAGCTTATAGAGTTGAAAGAAATTAAATAATTAAAGTAAAGAACCATGGTTCAGAGACAGCTATTACTAGAATCCAGAGAAAAATCATATAACTGGAATAAGAAACTGATGTTCGGAGACAAACCCTAATGGATTCCAGGAAGAATCTGGACAAGGGATATATTCAATTATATCCAGTGAGATCACTGTGGAGTTCTAGAAAAGTTTAAGTCTGCACAAGTCAGATCCACACTCCGAAACGTGAGAGAGATCAAACTTCGAGGACGAAGTTTAGTTTAAGGGGTAGAGACTGTAATATCCCAGGTAATGGGGTTACAGAAATAGAGGAAACAGATGTGTGCATTGCATTCATGCATAGAAAATCTGGGGAATTTTCGCGCTTTAAAGTAAAACGATCCACGATAGCGAAGTTTCACTTGACCTTGATGGAATTGAAGTAGCTCATCAAGTCAAGCGCTATAAACCTCAATGTGACTTTGTTAAAACATTGTTTTGGGTAGAGATAATTTGATCTAAGGGGTTAGATCAAATGGAGTTAAAATCAACACAACAACACTAGAATCAATGATCAAATGTTTGATCTCATAAAAGATCATAATATGGAATTCCCCGACATAACATATGAACATACAAATAATGGGAAATCAAGTAACAATAATTGGAGAAACTATTCCTCACTTATCTTCTCCATGTCTTAAACTAATCCATGCACTTATCATGAACTCTATGATATCCATTCTACTTTAATCTTGGAAGCAAGACAAGAAGATCCACTCCAGAAATAGATATTCTTCTCCATTCCAAGTTATTACACATCAAACCTAGAGAGGTGAGAGTTCTATGATAATTATTAAAGAAGCAATAACAAACCTTGAGTTAAACCTTGGATATACATCCAAGTATTCAAATCATCATCTTCAAGACAACTCTAGAAAGAGATAACCATTGATGTTAAACATAGATCTTGATGATCACATCAACCTCTATGGAGCCTAATATTAGGTTAGCATTGAAGTCCTTATCAAATGAGAGAGCTCATCCATACTAATCCTAGTCTATCTATTCAAATATCCAAATGGTTAAACCATCGGTTCTTGGGGGAACATTAAGTAAATATCTCGGGCATTCCCCGGGATATAAAACTATTCAGATAACCATGACCATGACCATCCTAGAAAGTAAAATAGAAGTGATATATCCTAGTTGATCAAGACAATGCTTGATCATGGAAGTGAGAACCCATTCCATTATAAATAATTTAGGAAGCTAAACCTTGATCATTATGAATTGAGTGATGATCATAAACCCTAAGAACTTGAGGTAAAGATATTAAGAACAAGTTGATCATGCTTAATGCATGATCATGCTCTTGAGGTATGTGAGGATAATTTAAATCTTAATAAGATAAGTAGTTATCGTTCACCACATGAAATTATAGGGAGGTAACTAATAAGCAATCCTAGGTTTATATTCCAACCTATAATTGTAAATCAATTGGTGATAATAAGTAGAATCTTACCACATCTATCTTCTCATTCATTCATCAATTAATGAACCTAAGGGAACCTTAGAGTTAAACACTATACTTCATATGGTGAGAAACCATGTATCCATATGACCAGAGTTAACTATAAAAAGAACTATAACCAATGTAGTTACTTAAATAATAAATTGAGGTTAATAATAAGAAGCCAATTGGTAGAAGATAAAACTAATTCTCAATATCTTAGGAACTTGGGGAGAACATAAAATGTTAAGTAAACAACCACCTTAGCTTGGTTAAGGGAGATTAAACCCTATCACATGCAATATGGGGTCATCTCAACTCTACAAACAAGAGTTAAATCTCAACCTTAGTTTGTGTATCACTTGGGTGATCACAAATAAAACCTAAACCACAATTAAGATTCAACCCATGTGTCATTAGGTAAATAGCATTAGAACCCTAGATTTGCACATCAAATAAATCTTATGTTTCAATTCTGAACATAAGCAAAACCTTGTGCTACATTATATGGTTAAACCATATGTGTAGTGATCAACTAATTATCTTTGTAACCAAGATCAAACCATGATGGGAATAATGTTTACTATAGGAAATTCAAGGTGCTATTAAACATAATCCTAGTGCCACCATTGAAATATGGTTATGATCATATCTGCAAAATCTTAAAAAGCAAGTGCTCACATAAAATCAGGTGCAAGTGACCAATTCCCTAAATTGAAACCAAGTCTTAACACAACCTTTAAAATACTTTGAGTTGAAAGCATCAACTATAATTATTCAAAGAATTTGATTCACAAGAAAATGGAAATTATAATGAGAGCACAAAAATCATAATTAGTTAAACATTGCAATAGAAAGTGAATACATAAAGATTAAATGATCATTCAAAAACAATTTAGTATTAAAATGATCTTCTTATTAGTCCTCGATAAATTCCAATTGTCAAAAACCTGCAAAATAAAAGGACTCAAATTGGAATCAAAAACAGAATTTAAATATAGCAAATACAAACCGAAAAAACGAGAAAACGAGTAAAGAAAATAAGAAAAAGAGAGACATACCTATTGGGCTACCACAGCCAACGGCGACTGCCGAGAGGAGCCCAGACACCACGGCCCAACGCGCGGCCCGAGGCCAGCACGGAACCAGCCCAAATACCGCTTCGGGCAGATAAGGTCGGGGACGAAGTCGCCGTCTTCGTCTTTGCAATCGTCGACGCCCAGGAGAGCGCCACGGCGCGGCGAGCTCCACGTCCCGCAGTCGCCGCCGCCTATGCTGACTGCCAGCACACCCCGGAGAGGCTATAAAAGGCGCGGGAGCCCATCATTTCTTCCTCCTCTGCTCCGATTCCATCCCAATTCGAAACCCTAGCTCGTCCCGGCCCCAGTCACCGCCGTCGATTGGGGGAAGCCCAAGCCCCGCCGCGGCCACCATCATCCTCCCCACCCTCGGCATGCCCACCTTGCACGAGGAATCGAGTCAGGAAGTTCTCAGACGCCGGTGGTTGCTCGTTCCCTTCCGACGGTATCTCGCGAGAAAATCGAGCAATGGCGCCGCCACCGTCGACAATCGCCTCCGTCGATCCATCCTTGAGCATCACGGTGAGCGTCCGCTTCTCCCGAGCTCCTAAATTGGTCCCAGCATGCCCCATAACTTGCCCCTGCCGTGAGCCGTGACCGCCGCCGCTGTTGGTGCTCGCCGGAGCAACTCCGGCGACCATTAGGGCGCGGCGCCGCCACCTTTAGGTCCAGTAGGAGGCCGCGCACCCAGCCAGAACATCCACGCGCCCGCGGGAGTAGCCCAGCGCCGGCGAGCCTCGCTACTGCCGTCGGTCTCTGTGAGATGTGCCACGTCGTGCCAACGTGGCAGTTGACGTGGCCAAGGCCCACCCATCAGTGGCAGAGAGTAGTATAGCCCGGGTGCATTTAGTAATTCGCTGTTTAATCTCAAATCCTATTTAATTACTGAAACTTTGTAAATTTGTAGAAAATCCATAAAAACTCAGAAAAATACAAATAAGATATCAAAATTCTTATAAAAGAAAAAGCTATTCAATAAAAATATAAAATGAAAATTATATTTTTAATAAAAATTCAATTATTTAATACTTATTAAATAAGCCTTTTCTTTAATTCTAAATTGAATTAAAATTCAATAAATTGGAAAACCTTCTAAGATAAATTAAAACCAGTAAGAAAAATAAAGAAAACATTACAGCTATTTTTCTTTATTTGTTATTTTGTTAAATCCTTATTATTGGAATTTAAAACCCTGATTAGTAATTACCCTAATTTTTAATTCATTAAAAATAATAAAATGCCAAACCCAACATTATTTTATTTCTAAATTACTAATAACTTCAATTTCCTTATTGAAGTTATTAATCCTAGAATTATAGGGTAACTAGAAAAACCTAGTTCCATATGGTAGAAATACGAGAATTCATCATTTCATGTGAAATCATAAAACCCTAATCCAATTAGAAACCCTAAGTCCAATAATTCATTTGAAACCAAATTTACTTCTAAAACCAAAACCCTAGATCCTCATATGTGACCATAGTGTTCTATTTTCATACATAGCACCATAGTAGCAACTAAACACTAGTCTTGGTCACATAAACTGTAGGAGACCTAGCACTAAATAGATGGATATCCCATGTGTTCATCTTATCAAACCTAGATGATCAGATAGGAACACCTAAGTCTAAACCTTGGTCCTATCCTCAAAATGATCAACCTTATTCATTCTTATTTAGCATTACACCAAGGTGATGAAACACAGGAGCAAATATGCCAATTCTTGAACATTGCCTAATCATATTTCACTAAACCCTACTAATGATGGATACTAATCAACCATCCTATTTAAGGAGCCAATTATACCTTACTTAATAGAACCAACGAGTAAAACCTAGCCAACCTCAACCTTAATTGCAATACTTCTTATTATTTAAGAAGTATGTTCTTCAAAAGTTATTCTTTTGAAGAAAATAAGGAATCATCACCAACCCTGCTTATAAGGACCTAAAAACCCTAGCCAGCTATCACTAGCAAGATAGACCAATTTTGACAACAACCTGTATAATGAATTGCTTAAGATACATAAGCTTATCTTAACCTTACAAGCCCTAGGTGTTGATGAATCCAACTTTGTTGGGATCCATCTAATATTTACTCCAACAACTACTTGAAACCATAGTCAACCATAGAAACTCAACCTAATTACCATACTTGTTCTTTATATAAGAACATGTTCTTCAAAAGTTATTCTTTTGAAGTATATGATAATCAATCATTAACCATGCCATATAGTACTAAAACTGACCACTGTTCTTTACTTGATAACATCATGCCAATTGTTATTCTTTGTGTGCTCAATTGATTACTATGCTTTATTATCTACCTGTTGATAATACCAAGTAATCACACCTGAATAAGAACCTTGTATGTGAATCACTCTAAAAGTGCAACACACCCTGAACCAATCATTACAACTCACTGATCCTAAATCATCGGGGTTAGGTCACACTTAGAGCGATTGCATCTCATACTTATGCATTATTGCATCCTTGTCAATCTTTTAAACATCGTCCTTACCGGACGATGATGCTATTTCAGAATTTGGAGTTATTGCGTATCGAAGACCTTGCCTGCATAATCTTGCGAGTCAAGAAAGGCAAGTTCATCACTTGCTCATGTCATTTGAGTATTTCTATCAAATTACTTGCAAAGTATTATGGTTATCACTATTGCATAAAATCAAAACCACTACTTTCATAACTATGAATATGACTATGTGGTGGGCAATGGAACCATGGATTGTGTTGATATGGTGGAGGTTCCATTGCACGGGTTTATATCCATCTAGGATTAAACAACAAATGTCGCCATTGATTCTTGTGCCGTAATACCCGTGTTAACCATAAGATCCGGAGTGGGACGGAGTAGTCAAAAGTGTTTCCACCTCTCGTTCATCAACGGATGCGCTTACCGTAGCGAGTTGTGTCTGGCGGAACAACCGGAGGGTGGGGATCCCATTCTAATTCCCCACGGTAAAGCATTGCTTGCCGTAGCAGTTGTGTCTCGCGGAACAACCGGAGGGTGGGGATCCCATTCTAATTCCCCACGGTAATGCGGTCTATGATGGGTTGCAGCCACCGGCGTAGGAGTGTATGGTAAGAGCCCAGCACTGTTGTCGTGGTCGGGGTCCACCCTGAAATTACGGGAATAATGGGACCGACGTGGACCCAGGGTCGGCGCATGCAACAAAGGGTGGGTGTTCGAGGTAGCGGAGGAACATGATTGGCTAGACCTTATACCGGGCCTCACACCAAAGGAAGTGTGGACGAGAACATGACTCGGTTGGCACCAAGGTTAAGATCTCTTATGGGTAAAGCAACACACCTCTGCAGAGTGTAACGAACTGTGACCAGTCACTCCCTGTTCCGGGATATGGAAGCTGCGAACGCGGCCGGAAAGGAGCTCCATGAAGTTCTAGTAAACCGGTGAAGGCCGACGGACATAGCTCTTCTGAATAAAAGCAACCTCTTGAAGAAATGATTATGAAAACCTGCATTGGTATTAGACCTTTTGATCTAATGCTGTAGCTAGTGCATTAAACACCTCTTTCCTATAATGAACTTGTTGAGTACGCTCGTACTCATCCCACTCTTAAATCCCCTGCTTAGATATGGAGGCATCGAAGGAGGATCTACAGTGCAACTCGAAGACCGAGGAGTCGACAACTACTTCACGAGACAGGACCATGTCAGAGGAGTCAGATACCACATCCAACAAGAAGAAAACCTAGTTTAGCCATAGAAGGGAACTAGCTTCCTAAACCTAGCTCCTATTTAGCTAGAATCTATTCTTAGCCTCTGTAGCTAGTTAAATACTCTACAAATAGAGTTCGTGATAGGATTAGACTACGAGTCGTTCTTCTGGAGTTTATTCGCAGATTTACCTCATTGTAAAGTAGGAGGCTGTGCTGATCTTATGTAATAGAAGCAATGTTGTAATTCTATAGACATGCCTTGGACCCGCATATGTTTCTGTTGTACCACTCTGAGCGATATAATACTAGTGGAACGGTGTTTCATTGGTGTTATATCAGACTTGCATACTACACCATGCAGTGGTATGCCGGGTCACCACATGCAACTTCTCTTTACGCACCACTAACTCCACATCGGACTTGATATGATCATCACCCATAGGCTTCAAAGTCCGCTGTTTGCCACCATGCATAAAATAATATGTATTTGCTCGCCCAGCATGTGTCACATTGCGATCATACTGCCAAGGACGCCCAAGTAGCAATCCACACACCTCCAATGGCCACACATCGCACTCGATCTCATCAACTGTAAATGGCACACGCACCTTGTGAGTAATCTTCAGCATACCACAGCTATTCAACCACTCAAGACGTTTAGGTTCAGGAAGACGCCATGTAGACAACCCCAATGCTGTCACCATCGCCTTGCTAATGCCATTAGTACAGCTACCACCATCAATCATCAACTTGCAAGCTTTGCCCTTTATAATGCACTGAGTCTGAAACAAACTCCACCGCTGAACCTTGTCAACTGTCTTGCAAGCATCATCTTGTACCTTCTTGAGTTGCATATTCAGCCCGCTCAATGGTACGTCCTCCTCAACAGTCACAGTAGTGCTCTTGGTATCATAGCCAGGTTTCCTCTACTCTGAAGATTTCACCTCGACCTTAGTGACTGTTGGTAGTGGAACAATCTTCTTACTAGTAACTATGCACTTGTCCACTTCCTGCTGTACCTCCTCCATGCACTTGTTTACTTCCTTCAATGCATGCCCAACTCCGGATGACTGCTTACGTTCCTCCAGATATGGTAACACGAAAACACTACGAAGAAAAGTTTTGTAGTCCTCCCAAATTTCAACAAATTCACCTCGGTCCACTGCATCATGCCAGCAACGTTCCAATGCCTCGTCCACATGCCGTGAAGCAAGATAATATGCATAAGATGTTTTGAAATTCCTCTTGTATGTGCGACATCGAGCAAGACCCAACTCCATGTTCCTCTCCCAATCTTCATACTCCTGAACTGTCGCAAGACAGTGTAGATACCAACGAAGACTGGACGGCGAACGTTGTTCTCCCTTCAAGCAATCTAGATAGTCATTGAAAACCTTACTAGACCTCTTCGAAAGAGTACACTTCATGCCCAGAACATCGCCCGGAAACTCACCAACATCAACAGCATCAATAGCCGAAAGCGTCGGAGAAAATACCGCAGCAACACTGGTTTTCGTCGCCGAAGAAACAAACATAGCAGGAGGCTGCCCGGCCCAGCTCCCGGCCGAACCGGCCTGGGAACCGGCTGATCCGGTTAGAGCACCCGGCAGACCGGACTGGGAACCGGCTGATCCGGTTACAGCACCCGGCAGACCGGCCTGGGTGCCGGCACGACCGGCCTGGGGCCCGGTCAGACCGGACGGGTGACCGGCCGCGCGGCTGAGTGGCCCAGTAAGGTCGCCGGTTGGCGTGAGCGCCTGGTCCGGTCCAGACCAGCAGCACCCGGTCTGGAGCCCGGTTGACCGGCTGTTTGACCGGCCCAGCCGGCCTAGAGCCCGGTCGACCGGCCCTGGCACTGGGGCGCGTCGCGAAACTCCGTCTTCTTCCCGATTCCAGACGCGAATTTCCGCGATTTTGACCTCCGAAATAGCCATGGATGACCTCCAAACTGCACCAAACAACGCCAAACTTCCTCCAACCAACCTCCTTCGACCGAGAACCAAACTCCTCCGATCTTAGGGCTAATCTTCTCCGATGCAAACCGATCAAAGAGATCGATCAACAACACCTCGCCGTGAGCAACCCAGAAAGCTGATACCACATGATAAGGGAGAAACCCACTGGATCCTCCTAGTTGATGCCCGATCTTTCACAGCGAGAACCTGGGGTAGAGATTCCTCCCAACAACGTGATGAACGCAGCCTGGAGAAGAGGGAACGAATCCAGCAAGCAACGGATCGATGAATCGATACGCCTCAAACCTGAGCTAGACAATCCTTGATGAACACAAGAACCTTCGCAGCGGATAATATAGATAAACGGCAGCGCCGTACCCCCGGAGGGATGATACACGTGAACACACACAATGGGGAAAACCCTAATCTTTAGACTAAACTTCACTTATCCTAAACCCTAGCCGCACCTCCACTTATATGAGGGGTGGGGTGGCCGGCCAGCCCTAGTGGGCCTCTCTACCTTGGTTTGGACAGGCCCAAACCAAACTAACTCGATTTATTAAAAACCCTAATTGTCCCACATATGACCATTACCTAAACTAAGATAATTAAGCTGGTGGAGTCCTGAATCTGGGCTCCACATAGGCCTCCATGCCCGTATCATCCATGATAAGGGAGAAACCCACTGGATCGTCCTAGTTGATGCCCGATCTTTCACAGCGAGAACCTGGGGTAGAGATTCCTCCCAACAACGTGATGAACGCAGCCTGGAGAAGAGGGAACGAATCCAGCAAGCAACGGATCGATGAATCGATATGCCTCAAACCTGAGCTAGACAATCCTTGATGAACACAAGAACCTTCGCAACGGATAATATAGATAAACGGCAGCGCCGTACCCCCGGAGGGATGATACACGTGAACACACGCAATGGGGAAAACCCTAATCTTTAGACTAAACTTCACTTATCCTAAACCCTAGCCGCACCTCCACTTATATGAGGGGTGGGGTGGCCGGCCAGCCCTAGTGGGCCTCTCTACCTTGGTTTGGACAGGCCCAAACCAAACTAACTCGATTTATTAAAAACCCTAATTGGCCCACATATGACCATTACCTAAACTAAGATAATTAAGTTGGTGGAGTCCTGAATCTGGGCTCCACATAGGCCTCCATGCCCGTATCATCGGAGTGGCAAGCATTCCGCGGGAAGAAGAAGAGCTACCTGAGGAGCTAGACGTGAAGATGTTCTCAAGCATGCGCTAGGGAGGAGCGGGAGGAAGGCGCAACGCAAAAGGAGGACAAGCAGCCTTGCCAGGTAGGGCGGCACTTCCGGCCAAGTAGGCGGCACTGCCGACGTAGCAGGTGGCGCTACCGGCCCCACTGGCGACACTACCGGCCCCAGCGGCGGCACTGCCGGCCCCGTAGGTGGTACTGTCGCTCGAGTCCGAACCAACTTCGACCGAATTCCATCCTGGGTCGGTTTGTATCCCTAGTTTTCGACCACTGGTCATCCTGGACCGCTATATAAGTGCCAATGAGGCCCACAAGTTAGGTTTAGACCACGTTTAAGATAAACCCTAGTTCATAGTTGATTGCTACGCAATACTATTGAATCCTACACACCAATTCGCATCGATCTGGTGTTTTGCTACTGAAAGTTTGTGTGATCTATCATTCAATTGGGAATTGGGAGATTGCAAATTAAACGCTTCGTGTTCGGCGGCTACGTGCGCAAGTGTGTGGAGTTGCGAATATCTTGCAGGGTTGAGAGCTATTGCATTGGTGACAGGGGTCGATCGAGAGACTCGTCAGCATCATACAAGTTGTCATCCACTTATCATTGTGTATCTCCGATGTGTTCATCGTGTGTTCATCACCAGCCACCTCGCTTACTGAGAAGATCGGGAAACCCCTTATCATCCACGGTCTTCTTCCTCGCTCCTAGGTTTGCCTCCACAACAGATCATCGCCGACCCCCTCTCCCTCCATCTTCCAACGTTGGACCGTCTGCTACCGCCACTCGTGAAGCCTCACCGCACCTCCCTCCGTCTCAGCCCACCACCTGTCCGTCGCCGCCACAGATATCCCTCTAAACCCACCCACCTCCCCCAACTCCGGTAACCACTGGTACCCAAAACCCTAAGAACCATCGTCGACGAACCCTACACCCAAAACCCAAGTTCCATTCCTCGCCTACGCCGACGACGCCGCGACCAGCAATGTGATGCATGTAAAATGCATACATGAACTTTGTAGTTTATTACCACATATTCCCACATATTTGCATATTATATAATGTTATTTCCTTATTTTATATTGTTTCGGGGATTTTCTAAACAATCCTCTCTCCTCTAGTTTTAACTATGTGTGGTAGAAAACCCTTTATGTTAGTATTTTTTACTTTCCAAGAGCTATGGGACTCAAAAAACGGCAAGGTCAGGGGCCACGCTTCGGAATTTTCGAGGCGAACAAAATGAGCTAAAGTGGGACACCAGGAGGTCAATGGGATGGGAGAAAGGTCCTGTGGCGCGCCTTCCCCCTATGGGCGCGCCACATGTGCTCTTTTCCCCCTCGTCCGTTTGATTCGCCTCAATCTTGCTCTCACGGACTTCGTTTGACCCCAAAAAAACCTTATATATGACCCTCTCAGGGTTTCCTCGAGGCTACGACAGTGGAGGTCAAAAACGCACAAATAGAGAGTTAGTAGGCTGCCATCAGAGAAGATCGGAGGGGGAAACCGCTGCTGTATTTGCCTCCGGTGGACTCCAACCCCTCCGGCTTGGTCATTGTTAGATGTATATATATATATGTGTCTATTGTAGTTTCTCCATATGTTAGGGGGCTTTCCGCATATGTGCACCTGTACATGTACTATATATTGTGGCCTTTGGCCCCCTGGTAATACAACAAGCATATTGCCCTAACATGGTATCAGAGCAAAATTGATCCTCTATTCCCGGCCGACGTTGCTTGTCCGTCGCCCGTCCCCTCGTACTTCTCCTCCAGCCTCCAGCCGATTCGCCTGACGCTCCCGATCCGCCCCTCTCCGGCCAGATCGGCCCGCGTGCCGCCCGACGCTCCCGATCGGCGCCGGCCCCTGCTCTCCCGCGCCTGGTCCCGATCCGCCCCGATCCATTTTCTACCGCCTCGCGCCAGGACTCCTCGCGCCAGGAAAACTGCATCCCTGGCCGATCCGGTTGATCCCTGGTCGATCTCCTTGCGCCAGGCTCCTAGCTTGATCCGGTTTTTCCTGCTCCCTGGCCGATCGGCCCGCGCGTGCTGAGATCAGATTGATCTTCTTGCGTGGCCGTGCAGTTGACTTCCAGCAAAAATAAAGCAAAAATAAAATAAAATAAAAAATAATAGAGCTATGTCTTCCTCGGGCTATGTTGCGATCCCTCGCTGCCCGGTGATCTTCGATGGCGCGAATTATCCTGATTTCACTGCCTTTATGCGCGTCCACATGCGTGGTCTTCATCTTTGGGGTGTGCTTTCTGGCGAGGTCTCCTGTCCGCCGCGCCCTGTTGCTCCTACGGTGCCTGTTGCACCGTCACCTGTTGCCCTTGCCCCTGATGCTACTCGGGCGGATAAGGATGCAGCCAAGAGTGCCGATGACACCGCTCCGGCTGATTATGACCGGAAGGTCCAGGACCACTCTACCGCCGTTGCGACTTACCGGTTGGATCCGACCGAGTACACTCGGTGGATCGATGAGGATGCTCGTGCTCGCCGCCGTTCTCACCTCCGAGTGTTCCGCCTCGCATGCCGCTGAGTTTATGGGTCTTCCCACCGCTGTTGCTCGGTGGGCTTTTCTTCGTCGGCGCTATCGCCCGTCCGGGGATGCTCTCTACCTATCCGTGGTCCGCCAGAGCATGCCCTTCAGACAGGGTGATTCTACTATTGATAAGTTCTACACTCGGAGTGCTGCTATTTGGCGTCGGCTTGATTCTCTCCGTACAGCTGTGTGTGCCACCTGTCCCTCGCTGTTCGACCGTGCGCGCGGATCCGGAGTTTCAGCGCGTTTTTGAGTTCTTGTCGCGGCTCCGTAAGGAGTTTGAGCCGCGCCGGGCCCAGCCTGCTTGCCCGTGGTCGTGTTCCGCTCTCCGAGGTACTTGCCGAGCTTCGTGCCGAGGAGACTCGTCTTCGTGGTGCTGGTCTTCTTGAGGTTCCCTCTCGTTCTTGTTGCTCGTGGCCCTCTTGTGCCGTCCGCTCGTGGACCTCCTATGCCGCCGGCTTCGTTGCGGCCTCCGGCACGGCCGATACTTCCTACTCCTCCATTCCGGGGTCGGCGTCAGCCCCAGCAGCCTCGTGGTTCGACGTCACCTCCTTGCACCTACCGTGGCGGGCCTGGCCACACTATCTCTACTTGCCGCGCGAGGGATCCCAGCTTACGCCCGCCGCATCTTACTCGTCGTCGGCTGGTTCTTCGGGATCTTCTCGCTGTTGCGCTATCCGATCGGTACATTATCCGTGGTCTTCGTGGTCCGCTCGCCGGTACAAGCTCTTCCTCGACGGGTACCGCCGGTTCCGTGCCCGGCTCTTCCGGCACCGCGCGACCACCACCTTCCACACGATCGAGTACGTCATCACCGTGGTATCCGGATTCCGGAGCTTCTTTTCATATGACCTCTCGCGTCTTCTATTCTTTCTCGCTCTTCGCTCTCTTGTTTCGCCTCGTTCGTGTTATCACGGCTAATGGTACCTCTCTCCCTGTTTCTAGTCAAGGCACCCTTTCTACTACCTCTTTCTCTCGTTCCCGATGTTTCTCATGTTCCTAGTCTTAAGATGAACCTGTTTTCCGCTAGTCGCCTTATCGATTCCGGTTGTCGCGTCATTCTTGACGCCGATTCTTGTGTTGTTCGAGGACCGTCGTACACAGGCCCCGGTTGGAGCTGGCCCTTGCAGCCTTGAGTCCCCGTAGCTCTGGGAGTTAGACTGGCTTCACGTTCCTTCTACTGACACTTCATCTGCCAGTTCTCCTGCGGTTGCTGCTTCTATCACTGGATCTTTTCAGCAGTGGCATCATCGGCTGGGTCACCTCTGTGGCTCCCGTTTATCGTCATTAGTTCGTCGTGGTCTTCTGGGGTATGTCTCAGGAGATGTGTCTTTGCATTCGTGTCAGGGTTGTAGGCTAGGCAAATAGATTCAGCTTCCCTATCCTACTAGTGCGTCTGTATCTCAGCGACCTTTTGATTTAGTTCATTTGGATGTTTGGGGTCCGGCTCCCTTTCCTTCGAAAGGGGGTCATCGATACTATATTTTGTTTATTGATGATTTTTCGCGATACACCTGGTTGTTTCTTATGCACTCTCGCAGTGAGGTGCTTTCTATTTATCAGCGTTTTGCAGCCATGGTTCGTACTCGGTATTCCACGCCTATTCGTGTGTTTTGTGCCGACTCGCAGGAGAGTATATCTCCCGAGCACTCGCGTGGTGTTCTTGCTGAGCAGGGCACCCTTGCCCAGTTCTCGTGTCCCGGCGCCCATGCTCAAAATGGTGTCGCCGAGCATAAGCATCGTCATATTCTTGAGACTACCCGTGCTATGATGATTGCTTCCTCTCTTCCGCCGCATTTCTGGCTGAGGCTGTCGCTACGTCGACTTACCTCATTAACATTCAGCCTTCTCGCTGCCCTTCAAGGCGGCATTCCTCTCGAGCGTCTTTCCGGTTGCTCTCCGGATTACTCGACACTTCGTTTATTTGGTTGCGTTTGATATGTTCTTCTCCCTCCTCGCGATCGCACCAAGCTGACCGCTCGATCCGTTGAGTGTGTTTTTCTCGGATACAGTGATGAGCATAAGGGCTATCGCTGTTGGGACCTCGTTGGTCGTCGGATGCGCATCTCTCGTGATGTCACGTTTGATGAGACGCGTCCCTTCTATCCTCGTCCCACCTCGGGTACTTACCCGGTGGATGATATCCCTTTTCTTCTTTTTCCGGATGCACCCCGTTCTATCCCGTCTCCTCCCCCTCCTAGTCCTGATGCGCCCCCTTCGGCGCCATCCTCTCCTCTGTCTAGTCCACCTAGTACTCCTCGTTCTCCGGCTTCGGATCCTTCTGATGTTGTCCCTTCTTCCGCTTCCTCTGATGAGTTGTCCTCTGCTGATGACCTTCCCCCTTCACGGCCTGTCCGTCGGCGTCGTGCTCCGGCTCGTTACTCTCCTAGTCGGTATGGTCTCTCTGTCGTTTCCGAGCCGACTTCTTATCGGGATGCCGAGCGTCATCCCGAATGGCAGCTTGCCATGGCTGAGGAGATCGCTGCGCTTGAGCGCACCGGCACTTGGGATCTTGTTTCTCCACCTTCGGTGTTCGTCCTATCACGTGTAAGTGGGTCTATAAAATTAAGACTCGCTCTGATGGATCTCTTCAGCGCTATAAAGCGCGTCTTGTGGCTCGTGGCTTTCAGCAGGAGCACGGCCGTGACTATGATGAGACTTTTGCCCCTGTGGCTCATATGACTATTGTGCGTACCCTTCTTGTTGTTGCTTCTGTTCGCCGCTGGTTTGTCTCTCAGCTTGATGTTCAGAATGCTTTTCTTAATGGCGAGTTGAGTGAGGAGGTTTACATGCAGCCTCCTCCTGGGTATTCTGTTCCCGATGGGATGGTTTGTCGTCTTCGACGTTCTCTCTATGGTCTCAAGCAGGCCCCTCGTGCCTGGTTTGAGCGCTTCGCCTCTATGGTGACTTCTGCTGGTTTCTCTCTTAGTCTTCATGATCCAGCACTTTTCGTTCACACTTCTCCTCGTGGACGTACTCTTCTTCTTCTCTATGTTGATGATATGATCATTACTGGTGATGATCCTGAGTATATTGCCTTCGTCAAGGCTCGTCTTCATGATCAGTTTCTTATGACTGATCTTGGTCCTCTTCGCTATTTTCTTGGCATTGAGGTTTCCTCCACTTCTGATGGCTTTTCTATCTCTCAGGAAAAGTACATTCAGGATCTTCTTGCTCGTGTTGCTCTTGGGGATGAGCGCACAATTGATACTCCTATGGAGCTTAATGTTAAGCTTCGTCCTACTGATGGTGATCCTCTTCCAGATCCCACCAGTTATCGCCATCTTGTTGGGAGTCTTGTTTATCTTGATGTCACTCGTCCTGATATTTCTTATCCTGTTCATATTCTGAGTCAGTTTGTCTCATCTCCTACCACTGTTCACTATAGTCATCTCCTCTGTGTTCTTCGTTATCTTTGTGGCACGATCACTAGTCGCCTTTTCTTTCCCCGTTCCAGCTCTCTCCAGCTCCAGTGCTATTCGGATGCTACGTGGGCGAGTGATCCTACGGATTGTCGTTCGCTTTCTGCTTACTGCGTGTTTCTTGGTGGTTCGCTTGTTGCTTGGAAGACGAACAAAACAGGTCGCAGTTTCCCGTTCGAGTGTTGAGGCTGAGTTGCGGGCTATGGCTTTGTTGATTGCTGAGGTGACTTGGTTACGGTGGTTGCTTGCAGATTTTGGGGTCTCTGTTACGACACCCACTCCACTTTTGTCTGACAGTACAGGTGCTATCAGTATTGCACGTGATCCGGTCAAGCATGAGCTGACCAAGCATATTGGTGTTGATGCTTTTTACACCCGTGCACAGGTACAGGATGATGTTGTTGCGGTTCATTATGTGCCTTCAGATTTGCAGCTGGCGGATTTCTTTACGAAGGCACAGACTCGAGCGCAGCATGATTTCTTACTCTCCAAACTCAATGTTGTGGATCCACCATGAGTTTGAGGGGGGGTGTTAGATGTATATATCTGTGTCTATTGTAGTTTCCCCATATGTTAGGGGGCTTTCCGCATATGTGCACCTGTACATGTACTATATATTGTGGCCTTTGGCCCCCTGGTAATACAACAAGCATATTGCCCTAACAGTCATCATCTTCATCAACACCCTCTGCACCATCTTCATCTACCCTTTGTAATCTCTTGGAAAACATGATGTGTGAGGCAATCTATCGTTTTCCCATGATGTATTGTAAATCCATGTCATTGTTTCAGTAGTGACTCGTTCTTGGAAATTGTGAGATAATTTGTTGATGGCTACATATAAGTATTTGTTATTTTCTATGATGATCTCTTGTACTGATATATGAGTGCACAAATATGTTGGGGAATGCATGAGGTTGTCACTTTTGCATGATGATAGGAGGAAGGACAACTGGAGCTTGACAGAAACCATGTCCTAATTCTTAGATTCATGTTATATTAATTCGTTTTTAATCAGTAGGGGGTATAACTATGGGAACCTTTAAACTTACAGCGGTGGTTGAACTTTATATCTTAATAATCCCCTTGTTTGCTCTTAACTGGCCTTGGCATCACTTACTAGGGGTGTATTTGCTCATATTAATGGTCGCACCTATCAATGGCCCCTCTCTAGAAAAAACTCTAAAAAGACTATACTAAGCTTCACTAACTGTGACAACCGCACAAATGAAATAGCAATTTCCCAGAACACTTACTCCCTTAAGTTATTTTATCTTACTCCACTTCATATCACTTACATTATCTTGCATTAGTTTTACATCCTGCATTTTATTTTTCAGCATTTGTAGTTTTATAGTAGAGACCTCTTCACATATACACACACTATAGATCCTAGATTTTCATAGAAGGCCATATAAGTGGGTTATATGGCTTTAGAGAATAGATAGTTTACCTTCAGCTTCTTGTAGATTCGACACTCAAATACTTATCGAATTATACTACGGTGATCCCATGCACTTGGGAGTTATCAAGATACTTTTCTGGCGCCGTTGCTGGGGAGCGTAGCGCTAGGCTTCTATTCTTGCTTGCATTGCTAGTTTACTTTTAGTACCTTGCATATAAAATTTAAAAGCATAAAAAATATTAGATAATGGAAGATGCTATGGAGATTTCTCTTGAGTCTCGCGAATATATGAAGGATATGCTATACAACTATGTTAAAAGCTTGAATATTCCCTTGTGTACTGATGTTTTGAATGCAAGAAGCCATGTTGAGAGTGGCAAGGAAGAACAAAAGGAGGATAATAAAAGCATAAGCTTGGGGATGCCCATGCAACCCTAAGAAGAGGATGAACAAGAACATGTGGAGAGCTACCCATCTCCAACTCCCAACAATGGTAACACAGATTCCTATGAACACCCCTTCTAATTCTATTGATGATGATACTCTATGTGATATAATTTTTTCCAATCTATGCGAGAATCATGATGATGTAAAATAAATAGATGATACCATAAGCTCATTAGATGATTTGTCTTTATATGGTGATTCTATTCACAACTATGTTGTTGAGTCTACCTTTGATGCTTGCAACTATAATGAGAGAGGAAGAAATAAGAGCCCCCTTTATGTTTCCATATTATTTAAAATGCAAGCTAGTGATCATTATATGCATTGGGTACCACTAAGTTGATGGTATTTATTCATATATAAAATGCCAATGCATACGAAGAGAGTTAGAATTAAAAGTTAATGGTTTTAAATCTTGTGGTTGATTCATATGCTTGCAAGTAAAACTTAGTTTGAGCACACCTTTATGTCCTTGTTAAATTGTAAAATAAATTTACATAAGTAATTAGTTTATAAGTTTAATAAAAGTAATAACAAACTATGGAAGAGTAAATGAGAAGAATGACCATGGAGAAGTTGGGATCGACCTTGAGCATGTGTTGTTCATGCCAATGAAACCATTGCAAAGTCTATATCTTTAAAACTCTTTATGCACTAAAACAAAATAAAAATATTGCTTCCTTTCTATATATGTTAGCTTCTTGAATAAAATGGTTTCCCAATAATTACTATAGTTTCCATCCTGATAGAAATTATCAAATCATTTGTTTGGAGAACTAACCTTTTTATCATTGGAGTATCATGTAGATGAAAATATTTCTTTATTTGAGATGAGTAACATGATATTACGAGGAAGATGTATAGGATAAGAACTAGCAAGATCTTAAGCTTGGGGATGCCTATGCATCCCCCTTCTTTCAAATATGTCAAGTAAATCATTTTAAACGCATGTTCTAGTTTTATCTTCATGATCCATTTGAATGTTTGCGAGGACCACGTTTTTATTTACCTTTCAATATTACTATTATTAAAAAAATTCTTTTATTTTGAACATAACATGAATTTTTTTTGAACTCATAAAAAAATTCTTTTCAAAATCATGAAGATTTTTTCAAACTATGTGACATTTTTTTAACAGATGAGTGAACCCCATGAACTTTTTTTTGGAATGCGCGAACACTTATTAATAATCCATGAATATTTTTAACTCGTGATTTTTTACCTTCGTTTTTTTTTTCAATCTACAAGAAACACTTTTAAAAGAAAAGTACATATTTAAAATCCACGGACGTATTTTTTGAATCAGTGATCAATTATTTTGAGCTCTCCCATGAGAATTTAATCAAGGGATTTCTATTTTCGTGCCCTCGGGTCCTTAGTTCTGCTCAGTTTTTCCCAGCTCCTTAGTTTTTCCTCAGTTTTACCCAAGCCTTTGTCTGAAACCATCACACGTGATGTAACGGCCGGTTGCCCGACGGTTGACCGTTATCTTCTGACTAGTGGGGCCACGTAGAGCCCGCAAAGACACGTCGGACCATCCATCTTTGTTTGATCGTAAGCATCGGTGTATCCCCGACCAAAACGCGCACGAGTGGGGATTCGGTATATCGAATGACAAGTGGGCCATGGCGCCGATACAATGGGCAATACACGGGTAGGAATAGATTTTTAAACGGAGCTCTACGAGCGATGGCACGGAGGAGGTGGCCTGCGGGGTGCCGAGATGAGATCGACGTCCACAAAGAACCGCATGAGGCGAGACCCGGACGCATTAGATAGATATGAACTAGACGCGTTTAACCATGCAAAGAAGAGAAGAAATGGTCGACGACATCGACGACTACCTCAAAACTTTGACCGACCGTGTCCGACACGAACGCGAGCAATGTAGATAAAACTAGTGTCTCTCCTTTCTGGCGTGTATAGATGGGTGCTAGAAGAGTGTGGTGGCGAAGGGAAAGACCTCGCGGTGGTCCGTGGCGTCCAACGATAGCGGGGCGGCGTGGCCGTGCCCACGGCGGCGTGCATGCATGTTCGGCATTGGCATCGGCATGTACGTTCGGCATTGGCCTCGGCGGTATCTCCGGTGTGTCGGTGATCGAATGAGGGGACGGGATTAACGGTGCATCCCGACGGTGACCTAGCAAGTGGCGGCGAGCATAGTCGTTCTGACCATGCCGATATCGGCATCGGCATCGTTTGGAGGCTGTGGTGCTCGAATCAAGGTGGGATTTGTTTCTTGTACGCTAAAAGTGATTTGAAACAAGTTTCGTGTTGAAGGTTAGGTAACGAAAGTTTGTAACTAGGGACCCTTGTAACTAAGCCCAAAATTATACTAGCGCCATGGTGAGGTTCCTTTTGATAGAGCTATACGGTTGGGCAAACTTTTTTGACACTTTTTAGATAGGGTTCCTTGTTGTTACACGTATGGCATCATGTATGGCAAGTTTGGGGTCATTTGGAGATGTTCGAAAAAATCACTTTGCTTAAACGCATGCCGTTTCGTCTCACTGAAACCAGCTTTTCTAACAAGGTGATTTTTTTCTACATTCTCTAAATGACCTCAAATTTCATACAGCTGACCTTCTATACATAGATAGATAGATTGTTTCGTTTTTACATTTTTCGAACTTTTTATTTCCCTTTATAATCCCCAATTGATTTTCAGATTTGGTAACAAGTTATGGCATAATGTATGGCATCATTTTCGCCCTAAATTTGAAATTTTGTGAAACTTTCCCTTTTAGATATTCCTTGTTGTTATAGATATGGCATCATGTATGCCAAATTTGGTTAGGTCTCACTGAAACCAGCTTTTGTAACAAGTTAGGTTTTTTCGACCTTCTGAAAAGGGATTTTTTTGCGTGAAAAGTAATGGATACAACAAATCGGTGATGGTTTATCATTTTTTGCGTGAAAATTAATGGCTACAACAAATTGGTGATGGTTTATCATTTTTTGCGTGAAAATTAATGGCTACAACAAATCGGTGATGGTTTATCATTTTTGCGTGAAAATTAATGGCTACAACAAATCGGTGATGGTTTATCATTTTTTGCGTGAAAATTAATGGCTACAACAAATCGGTGATGGTTTATTATTTTTTGCGTGAAAATTAATGGCTACAACAAATCGGTGATGGTTTATTATTTTTTTCGTGAAAATTAATGGCTACAACAAATCGGTGATGGTTTATTATTTTTTTCGTGAAAAGTAATGCCTAAAAGAGTTTATAATTTTTAGCGCGTGAAAATGAATACAGAAAACCGCCCTTTAGCATACTTAGAGAGTGGAAGGTAACCGCCGACAGAGAGAGAGAGGGGTTATCCTGGCAGTTAAATCATACGATCAACGGTCGGCGGGCACGATCCGCGTGACATGGGCTAGACCAATCAGAGCAATGTTGCACGTCTGCGAGAATTTGTGGAGGGAGAGGGAAAAACTGAGTAGTATCAAGAAACCAAGGGCACCTGTATAATAAACAGACTAAGGGATTCAAATATGAGATTTTAAAAATGGAAAATGCGCGTTTTGTACAATGAAACCCATCTTGGCCTACCTCAAACTATTTGCAATACAAATATACATGAGTGTGAGAATTGTGGCCTCATTTAGACAAAGTATGTTTTGGGGAAAGCTGTTTTGGGAAGGGCTTATTGTGGAAAACCATGCACCTTCATAGCTACTAGGTGATTTGAGAAGGCCTTTGAGAAGTGGCAATTTGTGGTAAAACTTGATTTATCTATGACTTATCTATGTTTTGAGAACTCGGCAATTTGTGGTAAAGACTCCATGAGTATGTGCCACTATTTTTCGGAATTTTTTGCACATTAAATGACTCATTTAACTAGTTAATCCCATTTGTTGACTGTCTGTTGACCAGCCACTTGAGGGTAAAACTGAGCATATTGCACTAGCCAGTATTAGCACTCAAGAAGAAAACTGAGCACACAAAAAATGTAGTATATGACTCGAGGTTATATCTGAGTATATCTAAATTTCCAGGGTTAGACTCGAGGACGCGTGTTGCGGTGCAGAAATGGAAGACGTGCAATTGTTGACGCGTAGACGCGGGTCGCGGTGGAGAAGTCGAAGACGTGCAATCGTGGACGCGTGTCGCATTGCAGAAGTCCAAGCCGTGCAGACGTGCAGCGGTGGACGCGTAGGACGCGGGTCGCATTAACCACCCCTCGCCTTTATAGACGCCTCCTCCCACTATCTCTGTCACTCTCACTCGCCCACGCAACAACGCCTCTCTCACGTCCCATCATCTTCTCCAAAGCTCCCAAGCAAAAAACCCTCTCCCTCTCCCACTCCTCTGCCGGCGAGATGGACAAGGAGAATGCCAATCCCATCATCGATGGCGCCGTCGGCTCCAAGCGCGACGCCTCCCTCTTCGACGCCGTCCCCTCAACGGACGCCGCCGCCGCCCCGGTGCATCGGAGGCCGCTGCCGCCGGTGGCGCCGGATCCCGCCGGGATTTGACCCCTATGAGCCGGTGCCGTACGTCCGGCCCCCGAACCCCTACGACACCTTCCTGGAGGACCCATGGAACGAGGTAACTACGGTTTGCTTCCTTTTTTGTTTCCTCATTCCTTTTTGAACCCTATTTTTGCTGGTGTAGATGGATCTCGTAGATGGATGAGTATTGGGCTAATATTTGCGCCGATTTTATTCCATTTTGTTTTGATCACTTCTTGATTTCCTTTAAGATTTGGGGTTCGGCCGTTCGGTTAATTTATGCAAGTAATAATTGGATCTCAATCGGTTAATTTATGCAAGTAATCATGGGATCTCAATCAGCTTATTTTATGCACTAATCAAAAGATATCAACCGTTTAATTTTGCAAATAATCTGGAATGTGTTCAAGTTCAGATCTGGAATCTGTTTCTTTGCCTATGATGAATCGTTGGGCACAAATTTTTACAGGGAGGGTTCAGCGAACCATTGCTATGTACAAATCTGTTGTGCATGAGCTTTGGTTCGCTTACACCTTCCCTGTAGATATATAATCATGCCCACTCTAACTGAGGCTGACTCCGTTTTTCCTAACTTTGTTATCATGCACGTTCGTCATCGTTGCAACTCATTCACTCATAGTTTCCGGTTGATATGGATCGGATGTACCGGCAGCGACGTCGGCAGCGACGACGAGGAGGAGGACGCCAAGACTCGCCAGTGTGCCGCGGAGGCCGCAGGTCGGCCAAGACATCTCCTACTTCGCCAAGGGTGTGTACTGGTGCCCCTTCGCACCAGGAGACTCGGCGCCACGGACTTCAACCGCCTCGTCACGCATGCCGAGAACATCGCAACACCTTCCCCAAGGTCGGCACGACGGTGAACGTCTACTCCTTCCGCGCCAAGCACATGGCGCTCGGCATGCACCTCCGCAGCATGCAACGGGTGGAGATCTCCGCCGGGCGCATGCCTCCGCTCAAGCCCAAGGCTCCCAAGGGGAGCTGTAGCAGCAAGTGGAGGGAGAGCCAGATGGGGTAGGCGGAGTCCTCGGACGTAGTCGCCGCTGCCTCCCATTTTGTTGTTGGGATCCCTTTGTTGTTAGCTAGGGATCCCTTGTTGTTATGTTGTTAATATGATGGTGCTCGTCAAGAACCTCGAACTCGTTACTATATTGGCTCGCCGTGTATGCAGCTTATTATCTAGGGAGGGATCCCTATTATCTATCCCTATTCTACTATATTTTGTTGGTCTTTGTTTTCTCTATTTACTATGACTCGTGAATTTATCGTACATTACCCCGGAGATTTGCTTCTAGATTTAACTACATACATATGGACCGGAGGGAGTACTAGATTTGCTGCCATATTGGGCAAACAACGAGGGCCAAAAGACACAAATAATTGAAGAAATACGTAAATGCAAGCTTCTCTAGATTTGATACTATTTTGGTGAAAAGGACAGAGAGAAAGAGAGGAAAAAGGTGCTCTTAATAATGCCAATTTGGGGCCGAGAGAGACGTAACCCAGCTCCCCGCTCACGTGCAACCAAACGCGGTCTCGTCCTGTCCCACGCGGTCCCTTTCTAACAGCCCCACGCGACGCGACCCCACACGACGCGGCCCCACACGTGACAGAACGGTCAACTAAACGGGAATCCTGCCGTCTGAGCTGCTTCTGCGGGTTTCAAACAAGGGCTTGGCGAAAACTGAGGAAAAACTAAGGAGCTGGGGAAAACTAAGTACAACTAAGGAGCCAGGGGCAGGAAAATAGAAATCCCTTTAATCAAACCCATGACCGAACCCTTCAAAAAAATATTCAAAGCCATGAACATGAATATATTTTTGAAACCGTGAACATTTTACACCTTTCAAACTTGTGACCATTCTTTTACCTTATGAATGTACTTCTTTCTTTAAAAAATGTTCATGTTCAAGAAACAAAAAAACGTATAACAGAAAATTTAATACAAAATACAGAAGAAAAAGAAAAGTAGCAAAAAGGAGAAAAACATAAACGAAAATAAAACTGTATGGGAAAATCGGCAATTCCTATACACCGACCACGTCGGCCATTACCGTACGCCGCACACCCCCGCGCGAGATATGGGCCGGTCTGGTCGGCCTAGTTTGTCGGTTATTTCTGTTTCTTTTTCCCTTTTTCCTTTCATTTTTCATTTTTTCCTTTCTATTTCTTTCTATTTATTTTTATTTTTTGTTTCTTTTTTGTTTCTTTTTATTTTTGTTCAAATATGAAAAGTTCAAATTTGGAAAATGTTCAAATTTAAAAAAATTCAAATTATAAAAATGGTTAAATTTGAAATACATTGAAATTTAAAAACAGTTCATATTTGAAAACTGTTAAAATTTTAAATATGTTCATATTCGAAAAAGTTCAAATTTGAAAAAGTTCAAATTTTTGAAAAAATGTACAGTCCAAAATATGTTCAAAATTTTAAATAATTAGATTTTTGAAAATTTCAGATTTTTAAAAAAACATTACAATATTTAAAACTTTTAGATTTAAAAAATACCAATTTTAAAATATTTCAGCTTTAAAAAATGTAAAATGAAAAAAAAACAGAAAAGAAAAAAGAGAAAACGAAAACAAATAAAAAAAGGTGAGAGGAACAGTGGGCCAGCACAAAACACTGGGAGTGGGTGTGCGCCTGGTCCGTGCCGACCGCACACAGCAGGCAAAACCTATACACCGACCAGGTCGGTGGCTACCGGCCACCGCACACCTCCTGGTCGGGTATGGGCCAGGCCCATTTGGATCTGTTTAGCCTGTGTAGTTCGTTTTTGCTTTTTCTTTTTCTTTTCTGGTTTTTTTTCTGTTTTCTGTTTTCTTTTCTTTTTTCTGTTTTCGGTTTTGTTTATATTTTTTTAGATTCGAAAATTTTAATTTTTAAAAATTGTTCAAATTGAAAAAAAATTAAATTAAAAAATGTTCGAATTTGAAAACCGTTCAAATCTAAAAAACGTTCAAATTTAAAAACCGTTCAAATATGAAATTTGTTCAAACTCAAAAATTGTTTAAAATGTTCAAATTTAAAATTTGTTCAATTAAAAAAATGTTCAAATTTAAAATTTGTTCACATCAAAAATTGTTCAAAGTAGAAAATTGTTCAAATTAAAAAAATGTTAAAATTAGAAAATAGTTGAAACTTAAAATTGTTCAGATTAGAAAATTGTTGAAACTTAAAATTGTTCAAATTTAAAATTTGTTCCAATTTGAAAATTGTTCAAAAGTTTTTCTAAAAAAATCGAAAAACTTTAAAAAATTGTTCAAAGCAGAGATGCTCAATTTTAATTTTTAAAGTATTCAGTTTTTGATAATTTTTTATTTTTCAAAAAATTCAAATAGTAAAAATTTAACAAACAGAAAAGAAACGAAAAAAAGAAAATCCTACCTGTTTCTGTTGGGCCGGGCCCAGTAAGCCACGCCGGAGGGCGTACGTTCATCCGAACAACGATCAAACTAAATGGGCCGAGCCCATATACGCCCGGGGCCTAGGTGTGCGGTGCGTTCCCCGCACCGACCAGGTCGGCGTATAGGAGCTCCCCACACAGCACCTCCGGGAAAAATCGGAGCAGCCCATGCCATGCTCAAGAAAAGAGCGAGGGACATTAGCGAATACCTGGGCTGGGTTATTGGGTGGTGTATAGGATTCGGCCTCGTGCCGTGTCAGATTCGTTTAGGTTTGTGCTGTGCCGGGCCAGGCGGCCAGCCCAGATGGCCAACGATATGCTAGAGTTACGAGCATGGGCCGTATGACGGCCCTAGTTCCACCACGCCATGTAGATCTACCCGAGGCCGCGCGGGAGAACGGACGGGGCATCTCAAAGATCTAGCACCAGTCCGATGAGCCGCGGCCGCACCTCGCCGTCGTCGGCGCTCGCGATGGACGACGACGACCTCCTCGGCGAGATCCTGCTCCGCCTGCCCCCGAAGCCGTCCACCCTACCCCGCGTCTCCCTCGTCTGCAAGCGCTGGCGGCGTCTCGTCGCCGACGCCGCGTTCCTCCGCCGCTTCCGCGCCCACCACCGGAGGCCCCCCGTCATCGGCTTCTTCTCCACCTTCGGCAGCCCCGTCTTCACCCCGGCGCTCGACCCTCCGGACCGGATCCCCGCCGAGCGCTTCTCGCTGCGGCTCGAAGAAGGCGACCACTACAAGCTCCTCGGCTGCCGCCATGGCCGCGCTCTCCTCCTCAATAGTTGGCCGCGGCACTTCCTCCTGGTATGGAACCCCGTCACGGGCGATCAGCCCCGCGTGGATGTCCCCCCGGAGTTCAACAACGACAAGATCGTCATCCTCACGGGCGCGCTGATCTGCACGGCCGGTGACCGAGGCCACGCGCACGGCGATTGCCACTCAGGCAGCTTCCAGGCGGCCCTTGCTGGCCACCGACATAAGAAAACACACACAGCTTTTCGCAAGCGTTTACACATCTGAGACGGGCAAATGGAGCGAAATCGTCTCAGCGCCATTCATACGTGCACCCATCGAGCTATCTCCTGCCATGACAACATTTCAACCCGTCATCACTCCTACCATCTTGATCGGGAATTCAGTTTGCTGGTCCTATGCTCTTGGTGGCGCTTGCATAGTCGAGTTCGACTTAGACAAACAGAAAATAGCACTAACACAGCCACCGCCAGATGCCAACGCTCACAGCGACACCGTCTACGCAATCATGCGTGCCGAAGAAGGTGGCCTTGGCTTAATCGTCGTGTCCGATTTCCGCGCCCAACTATGGAAAAAGAGGAAAGCCGGCGATTGTGATGATGATGATGCTGCTATATGGGTTTTGGGAAGAACTGTTGAGCTGGACAAGCTTCTTTCGCTGGGGGCAGCGGGCAAGAGGAAGTCGCTAGCTTTGGTGGGGTTTGACGAGGAGAACAATGTGACGCTCGTAAGGGCATCTTCCGGCGTCTTCATGGTCCATCTCAAGTCAATGACGTTTCAGAGACTTTGCAACAGCGGCAATGCCAGGGCTATCCATATGTATCATGCCTTCCCAAGCTTCTATGCAGCAGGTAATAGCATGCCTTTACCTGTTCATCACTTTGCAGTCTAACAAAATTAATGTTTTTCTGTAACTATTGCTGAAATGCCTCTCATAATCCTTGTGAGTTTAACACCAATGGTTTTAGTTCATATTGGTTTAGTTTTTCATTGTTGCCGGATGCATTCTTCTAAGAACAACAATACTTACGGTCAATCTTCTAGTCTATTGGAAATATGCATAAAAATTGTGCCACGGAAGTAATCTTATACGCAAATAGCTAGCTGCATTGTAGACCTTTTTCAGCATGAGATTTGATGGCATTTGGAAATCGATGACTAGTACTCCCTCCATCTATAAATAGATGTCCTAGATTTATCTGAATTTACAGATATCTATTTTGTGGATAGAGGTAGTACATGAAAACTTTCCTCGAATCAACTCAAATGTCAAACCAGTAACTCATAAATTTTACATTCTTCAGTATTTTTTCTAATTTGATTTTGCTATAGATCCTAAGCCCATAACAGTGACTTGCTAAGAGCTTGTACCTGTTGACACGATAGTTCTTTTTTACATGTCGTGAGTCCTGTTGGAAGTGGCTGCCCATTTGCGTTAGTGAAAATTTTAACTTAAGTTATTTTTGTCTCTTATCCAGCATATTTGAATCTGAATAACTACCATCACTTTTGCTTGTATAGATACTAGTTTGGGCATGTTTTGATTTTGGCATGTTGTCATTAGAAGGAATCAAAGTTTTAAATAGCCCGCTATAGCTTGATTATAGCCTTTCGAGAGGTCTGGGTCTACGCCTAAGGCCTTTAGAGGCTAAAACGAAAATAGCCGCTAGTCCGGCTATGATAATTTAGCCCCAATTTAGCCTTGTAGCCGCTAACTTCCCGCTCAACTGGCCTAAAATTTTGGTCCTAAAATTTTCTAGTGGCCTAATTTCTAACCAAAATTTTGGTCTAGAACTTGTTGCTACTCCTTCCGATCCATATTACTTGATGCTAAAGTGGATGCTAGATACATCTATATTAGCATCAAGTAATATGGATCGGAGGGAGTACATGCTTTTGTATTTTTCATGGTCATGTAATATTTGACATAACTACATCTTGACTTGCTGCTACTTAATGATGTAAATTTTGATGTAACTATGTCCTGGTTATTCATATCTCTTATATGATCATGTTAATATGTAATGCACATGTGAATTATTGATATATACATATTATTTAGCAAAACCGCTATATGGCCTTAGCTGCGCTATAGCCTGGCTATAGCCTTTCGTAGCTTCTGAGATCGCCTGCTCTATAGGCTATAGTTCGCTATTTTAAACTTTGGAAGTAATTCATGAAGGCACTTCAGATAATCTCTACACACTATCTTTTTCGCTCCATCAATTGTCTTGGGTACTATATATTCACGCTACATATGTAGCTAGACACAGTTTACGCAATTGTAGCTCTTTTGAGCGTGTGATACATTATACACTATATAAAAGCTAATCAATTTAGGTCATCTCATATTGATTTGGACACTGTAGAAGTGCTATTTATCCTCTTATCCTCTAATAGTTACGTGACGCGTGTTTTCTCTCAGTTGATTTCAATCACACCAATTATTTTCCGTTGCATCTTTTTTTACTGGGGCAACCGGCTACAGCTTGGTAGTCTTTCCTCTCTCTCTATTCTGCAATTTGCTTCCGCTCACCGTGTTTTCTTTACTTCCTTCACGTGTTGGATTTCCTTTGGTCAAAGCGGTGCTAGGCCCCACCGAGAGCAGTCTTTAATTGGCTTCCTGCATTGATGCGTGCATCTTCCTAGGCTCCGGACTCTTCTTCCCCACAACCTCTTCTCTATTGTTCATCAAACTGTGAGCTTCTTTCTGGCCAAGATCTTACCCTATGGCCAACTCAACACCGCACCTCTGGTTGCTGTCCATGGCCACAACACCTGAGATCCGCGCGAGGGGGCCGTCCATGTGTGTGCTAGGGCTTCCTCTCGCCGACCACCGCACAGCCATCGCTGCTGCCGAGGAACGGCAGGCAGGGCCTCCCTTCGCGTCACCGGTCGCCGGCGCCACCACGGGGGAACACCATATGACAGGCCGCGCTGCGCTCCAACAGACCTAGCACGATGCGTCTCTGTGCGATCACGCCGCCGCCGTGGAAGACCCAACGGCAGGCCGCCCTTTGCCCCATCGGATGCTAGCACCACTGCTGAAGAAGACCATACGGCAGGCCGTCCTTCTCTTCAGTGGGAATCGGCACCGTTCCGTCTCTGTGCGCCAAGGTGTGCTTGCTTCCCCTGTGTATTCACCGCATCTGCCTATTTCTGTCTTTTTTTTCGAAAATGGGCTCTTTATTACTTGCGCAATAGACCCGGCCTCTGCATAACTAAGATGCACACAGCCGCACACGAATCCGTTACAAAACCACACAAAAGGGTTCAAAGATGAAAACATAGTTCAAAAAACGGTAATAACAACTAGGTAGGAGGGTCTAGCCGAAGGTCACGCTGGCCTATTTCTGTCTGTTCTCACCTCTTTGGTTGTAAAAAAAAGAACTGTGTTGCTGCCTGCTGTGATGATGACTGTTGGCTGGGTCAGAGGATGAGCTGAAGGCCGAATTTATTGGTATAGTCAATACAAGTTAAATTTATGTAGTTGGGCATCACAAAGTTTTCTAACCCAAATACATATTAGCAAACTGATCTGTGTGAGTACATTGTAGTGTAGACTCTAGAGACTTTGGTTTTTTCCTTCAGTTATTTTCTCCTGATCTTGCTTTCTCCGGATCTAAAATTGTAGTTACTGTTTGCCAATTGCAGGTTTGCAATCTGCCTTATTAGCTGTTTCCCAAGGATTATTTCATAGCCCATAGGCCTTCGAAAAGAACGAAAGATGGTGTTTATGAAAGTGATAGGGTAATTGATTTGCGATATGTTAGCCTTAAAAATCACCAAGCAAACAGAAAAAGTTTGAAGGCATACAAGACTGTATGTGCCCCAACTCCCTTCTACGTATAGTCATGTGAGATTTGGAGATATCTACTCTTGGTTATTCTGTGAATATAATTTAATTATGCAAGTTGCCGTATTGTGTGCAGAATTATTTCCCAAATGTAAATAGTTGCTACTAGCTTCTAAAGATTGAATGTTTTTTGTTTGAATAAACCAGTTGCTTATTGTTAATTTCCCATAAGTCGAAGTGCCACTGACATATTGTATCATGATATGCATGGAAGGGGATGATTTAGAGGTAATCCCTCTCGATTCATTCATATCCCTCTTCATTCTTTCAGATCCCTCCACTTCCTATGTTACCTGCCTTACGTTGTCGTCATGCCGCTTAGTCCGTGACACTTTGATCATATAGAGCGAGTTTCCGGTTAAGGTTATCCATGCCGTTGGCAGCTGGGCTGCTGGCGGTGGAGCTGCAGCCCAGGTGGCGAAGAATGTGCGCGTGTGTCGGGATGAAATTGCAAGGGCACTACTGAGACTCCCATACCAAGTTGTCGAGTTGTGCTCTGCATCCGCATTATGTACATGCTGCTATGGCGTCTTTCTTTTCCGGCTATTGTCTTCTTGAGGTGATAGATTCCTAGGAATCCTGGAAAATTTTATGTTTGATCATAATGATTACACGTGCCCTTGGATAATAAATAATATTACTTTGGTGCATAGATTGGATTACTAAATTGCTGATAATATTACTACGATTAGATGATAATTCGTTGTGTTCTTATTTTTCATACTTAAGAGTCCTCTGAGCTATCAGTGGAAAAAAAGATGTATTCTTGATCACATTCTTGTGGCTCTCTTACTAGATTTGAAGGTCCTTTATTGAGGTTGTGTCTGCCATATTTAAGATTTTCCAATCAGGTGGTATCTCTAGGGTAGACTGGATGTGCAATGTTTATTTTTCTGGTGAATATCCAACAAGCGGTTCCATTGAATGAATAATGGACTCAAATCCCAGGAACAATAATTTTTTTGAATAAGCATGATTAAATGAATGTCATTCCTCTTTCATGAACTATTTGTTTGCAATGTCATCCTCTGAGCTCCGATTAGTTTAAGCTGCAGCTTAGCAATTAAACAAATTTTACCCTTATATCACACCTTCTGGAACCGTACAACCATACCAATCTAATATGTTGCTCCTCTTGAATTTCTTCATTATGCTGTACATTGTTTTCATTGCAATACATGCTCTCACCTATAGTTTTCATGTGCAGGATTTTGATCTGGTCATTTGACCAAGCTGTGGTGTAGCTGACCCTTTTGGTACGATCATTTCATCATCCTTGGTTTGTGTGGTTTCAATTCTATCAGTCAGATTCTTTCTCAGCTACATGTTCTATGTTGTTGCTCTCTTGTGGAAATCTCAAAGGGTGTACATTTTCTTCGAGTTTCAGGTGCCATGCTTCTTAACTTATAATACTCAGAAGCTGGACACACATATGGAAGTTTCAGTTACCAGTGTTGTCATGAATAATATGTTGTACAGTATACTATGCATTTTTATGGTTGATTTAAATGGGGCAATATGTTTGTCTGAGACTAGCGCTCGGAGGCATGAGATTTGGCTTGGAAAGTGGCATGTTGTTGATGGCTCCGATGGTGTTGCTGGTGAGGCTTCTTCTATTTTTCAGCAGCTTTTTGTTCCGTGGCTCCTTTGTATGCTATCATAGTGCTAGAGATCGTATATATGTGTGCTATTTTTCTTCTAATTTGGATTTCTGCTTCGGTAACAAGCCATCATAGATTGGACGGGATCGGTGGCTCTTTATGCAAGACAACGAAGCTTCTACTTATTGTTGGTCTTCACTGAAATATTTTGTAACTACACGTGTTGTGTTTATAAATGCAGTTAAGATGTTTGGAATTCAGTATTCCAGCTTAAGTATGGCAGTTTGTTTCATTTAAATAGTGCTTGCTACTGAATTTATCATATCAACAAGCATATAGTGGTCCTTCTGGATTCTGGCTTCCCTATGTCGCACTCACCAGCAATCTAGAGCAACTTCTTGCACAACTATTTGGAGCCCTATATCACCTCTGACAACTCTGCACACCTTCCTCTGATGACTGAATTCTCCACACCGTCCACGGACTAGGAACAACAACGCTGCCAGATTTGTTCTTGCCCTTGGAGAGTGCCCAAGAGGAAAACAAATATCGTCCTCTCTTCTGACAAGGAGGACACTGAAGTTAGGCATTGACGGGTTTCAGAGCTAGAGAGCAGCTAAATCAGCTACCTTATGTTTTTTGTAGTGTTAATAAAAAAAATTAAGCAAACTTCCCCTTTTAATATAGATCCATATAATATATAATCCAGTAGACATCTGCTTCGTCTTGCTTGCCATCAGTGTAAATATATGCTATTGCTATAGGCTAAGTTTTTGTGTCCTACCAATGTATCAGCTTCATTAATTTTTTTACTTCTTCTATTTGCTTATCTCTATCTACAAAATATGTATATCAGAAAGGTACACGGGCGCGGCGTGCCGCCGCGCCATTGCTTTCTAGTAACAATTGAGAATTGAAGATATTAAGAGTGTATGAGATGAGATAGCCATGCAGGGCGATATTGCCTACAAGCACACCCTAAGAGAAAGTGGAACGTCAAATGAGTACTTCCTCGGTTTATTAGGGTATTAGACATTTTAACGAAAAACTTTGACTATTTATTAGGTCAATGAAATGTAAGATATATATTACAAAATTTATATAATTGAAAACTTCTGGGCATAAATGTCCTTCATTTTCGAGGTAAATGTATTTTTTTATCAATTCCTAATCTTTTACCATACTAAAAACGAGTAATTCAAGTTATATGTAACTATCCCATGTTGCTGACTAAATTATGCCCATATATAGGTAGCGGCGTTGGTGATGGACATGGTGAAGCATTGCACCATATGTAAGATGGTTGTATGGTCTATATACCTGGGCATGGGAAGCCCGGCCCGAACGGCCCGACCCGACCCGGCCCGAAAATCCCGGGCCGGGCTTTTTCTCTCTATCGGGCCGGGCTCGGGCCATCATTCTTCAGCCCGTAATTATATCGGGCCGGGCTTGGGCCACAGAAAAAAGGAAATTACCATTAGATCGGGCCGGGCCGTCGGGCCAGCCCGGAAAAAATCGGGCTTTTTCGGGCCGCGGGCCGGGCTCGGGCCAAAATTTGCTGAAAGTTGGTCGGGCCGGGCCGGGCTCGGGCCAAGGATTTCCCGTCGGGCTTTTTTCGGGCCAGCCCGAAGCCCGGCCCGGCCCGAGAAATGCCCAGGAAGAATGGTCTATGGTGGGCTGTGCAGCCTGTGCTAGTGTACTGTTGTGACTGAAAAGATGGCAAAAGATTATCTCATGGAGTATACTCATGCTTTTCGTGGATGTTAAGGGTGCTTTACTGTTTAAGATTGCTAGCCGCATCGGAGCTCACCGGGACCAAGGCCGGGACACCTTATACTCACCACCGTCCTTGTTTTTTTGTGAGTGAAATGCATGTGTAGTCCTGGAAGTTGACGGCAATGTCCAAAACAGTCCTGGAACTCAGGATTTGCCTCAACGCAGCCCTTAATCTCGTTGTGCATGTTTACATACGGTCCTCAATACGATAGTCGATTGACTATCGTATTTTGTTGACGTGGCACTGGATTGGGCCCATGTTGTCGTTTCCCCACATTTGAAATTACCAAATCAAGCCTCGTACCGGTGTACCGGTAGGCGCTGGTCCTCTTCAATACACCTCCGTTTCAAGGAATAAGGCGAACGCGTATTCCAAGACGAACTTTGACCATAAAAATTGAGCAACAAAATCTTGATTATATTATATGTAATTAGTATCGTTAGATTCGTATTGAAAAGAACTTTTCAATGATACTAATTTCATACAAACAATGTTTATCTATTTGAAGTAATTCTTGGTCAAACAAAAAACACGTAAAACGAGGGCGCCTTATTCCTTGAAACGGAGGTAGTACTAGGAAGTTGCAGCGCGGCGTCAAGCGCGCCCGTGAGGTAAATTTGGGGCAACCAATAAAAAAGAAAAGTAATATTTTTCATAAATAAAAGATGGGACAAATTATGGAGTGTTTATATCTGACGCATTTAGAAATGTTTCTCAGATAAAAGAGACGACATATAGCATGATAATTTTTCTGTATGCAGTAATTTTTGCATGGTAAATGGTTATTTTAAGTACAAACGATGAACAATCCAGCTATTTGTTTCCAGAGTAAGACAATAATATGTTTTTAAATAAAGAGGCGACATACAATCTAGCTTTTTTTTCAAATTACGGCTGAAAGTTAGGTAGGTCAACACCGCTTTGTACCAAAAACAAAATAACCGCCGGAAACTTTAAAAATATGAAATAGTAATTTTATCAGATAAAAGAGACGACGGACGATCCAACAAATGAATAGACAAATTGTTGAGCAATTTCTTAAAGTAGGCAACGTCATTTTTATCGCACCAACCGGCCACCCCGCTCTTGTCGCCGTCGAGGCCATGGTCGGCGCGGTCGTCTCCACTGCGACATCCTCCCTACAGTGCGTTGGGGGATCCTGTGCATGGCTCCCCGACATCCATAGCGTGCCGCTCCGGCCTCCTTCCTCGGGAGGAGGCGGTGGTAGCGGAAGCGGCAGCCTGGGAGGCAGAGGCATTGGCGCCGGCGACACAAGTGGAGGAGGAGGAGGAGGACAAGGACGACGACTACTTTGACTGGTCCGACGACGACGGGCCAAACCCGTAGGAGGCGGCGGCGCAGCAGCGGGCGATCGTCGAGTCGTTCGAGTCGCAGAAGAAGTTGCATGACGACAGTCGTGCCTGCGAGGAGGATAACGATGCGCGGGTTCGCCGTGGCGTCGAACTCTCCCTCTAGCAGGAGCTGCTGCGAAGGGAAGGCGACGACGTGGCGAACGAGCAGCGGCGTCTGGTCGTCACGCGCCGTAGGGAGAGGCGGCACGCGGCGCATGAGCAACGGCGGAGGAGAGGCGACGACGGGACGGGCCTGCCGAATGCACTGCCGGGTGGCCAGTAGGCGAGGGTTAGATGATCTAGCCGTTTTTATTCAAATTTGTAAAATATAATCAAATTTGAATGAAAGTTTTTTATTTTCGTACATCTTTATTGATTTGGGGTCTCCAAATGGGAGGCGCGACTAGGCAGCGACGCGCCACAAACGCAGCAGAAAGCAACAACGTGTCCTAAACGCTTGATCCGACGCGATTTGGGAGCCACTTTGGAAACACGAACAAAAATGCTCTAACCCCACGCCACCACCGGCCTCCACGATGCTTTTGCCATGAACTCCCCGGCGCGGTGGCCCTGGTCTCCCCTGCCTTGACCGAGCGGCGCAAACCAACCTCCATCGATGCCAGACGCACATGTGTTGCCGTCCCGATGACACATCAGCGCTATACGCTAGCCATTCGTATGTAGGACCGTATGTGGACATCGGAAGCAACTTCCAGGACTGTGTTGAGGCAAATCCTCAGTTCCAGGACTGTTTTGGACATCACCGTTAAGTTTGAGGTCCGTTGATGCATTTCACTCTTTTTTTGTGGGGATCCTGCCGTGCCTTGTTAATTTGTTATATGCAAGAGCCCACGCTCCTTGCGCAAAAGTTGATTGGGTACTCACTTTAGCCTTGTAGACCCTTCCTAAATACTCTACCAAAACTGCTCTCTCGTTATACATCTGATCATGTTCTTGGTTTTGTTATGGATGCCATCGTGCCAACATAATACGTCTTATGTATTGAAAAGTCTTTATTGACGAAATTGTTGCAGCGTTTAGATGCGGAAATCCACTTTGATGGATTCACATGCTTCTACTACTAGCAAAATATTTTAAAATGTCAAAAAAATTGAACAAAAATTTCACATACGCATCTCAATGTTCTATATGCGCACCCTAAGTTTCGTGAAAACCAGACATGCATCATTTTATGTCTTGTGTAAAAACGATTAAAAATATCTTGTGAAAGCTCTTTCTTGTACCGAATTTTGTCTTTCTACATGTGCAATAAATACTTCTTCTTCAACTGCCATGCTGCGCGCATGATCTGGCAGAGAGCTCACCTGGACCACCTCCTACTCAACTACCCCAACACTTGGAGCTTACAGTCAAACAACCATCTGCCCAACTCTGTCTGGCCATCCATCCTCCTCTCCATAGTGCATCTGCGATGTTAGAAACTCACTTATTTTTCGAGATGTAACTGTTTCTCCCTCCACAAGTCTCTCTCATGTAATTGCTGACCCATCTCTCTGGTTGCATAGGTTTAAAAACCCTAGGCATAAGGAACATGTCATGATGTGGCGAGAGCACTTCTCAACTTGTAATTCTCAGAACTAGATTCTCCCCCCCCCCCCCTCTTGAAAATTTTAAAAAAAAGTAAAATGTGTCTAGATAGTTCTATATTAACATCAAGTAATATGAATCTGAGGGAGTATCATATTTCATGAAACAACTTTGCTAGCTAATAAACGTAAGATGTATGCGCTAGGCGCCCAACGAGAAAGACATTGTCAATTTTTCCGAATATCTTTAAAACTCGTTTCAAAAAACCAGGAGCATGTGCTCTGGGTGCAAAAAAAAAACTGGTCCCAGTATACGGGCCAATGTGGGCGTGGAATAACACAAAATCTTTCATGCTAGTGCTAAGAATGCATTCTCGCTCCCTGCAAAGTCCTTTTTCAACTGATGTTCCGAAATTGATATGGCTTCATGAGGGGATTTTATTGAAAACCTCTTTTTAGCGGCAACTTGACCTACAATAGTGACAGTCAGTAGCAAGGTCAGCCATGTGCTGACCAAAATCTGGATGCAGGTGGACAAGTCCACGGACGAGCCCGCTTTAGCCGCGTGAGCCGCCAGTGCAAATTGCAGGATCTGCGTCCGCACATACGCGGACAGATGCAGGATTGGCAGGTTCCTGCTTCCGCGAAGACGCACCACTTCTCTGCCCATGGCCCTCCTCTCTGCCGTGAAGACGCACCACTTCTACCCTTGCGGCCCTGCAGTGGCGACGAGCGCGCAGCGCGAGGCTGGTGGCGCGAACGATGCGGCCGTCGCGGAGATCGCCCCAGCACCGTCGGGAACGAGCTGCAGGAAGCGCGAGTGCTGGTGGCGGGCGGCGGCATCGGCGGGCTGGTGTTCTCGGTGGCGGCGCGGCGGAAGGGGTGCGAGCTCGAGCAGGTCAGCGGGACAACAGCGTCGTGCACCAAGAAGATGCTGGCGCTGGAGGATGAGCTCTTCCCGTCCACCCCGGGCTCCACCAGATCCGGGCCTCCACGCCACCCCCCCCCCCCGCCGCCGCCCTCCAAAGCGGCTAGTCGCTGCGGCGCCTCCAAGGTCGACCGAAATCGACGGAGGCCCCGGCGGATCGCGCGGTCTGGCGCCCCACGGAGCACGGCGGCAGAGCAGAGGCGGGGCTGGAACAAAGCGGAGAGGCAGCGGCGGCGCTAGATGACAGGTGGGGAATGCGGTGCGGGTAGCGGGCCGAGAGGGCAAAGAAGGACTGGGCCACAAAGCCCACTTTAGGGTAGCAGGTTGTCTGCTACGCCACGAGGCGTTTTTTTCGCGGCGCGGCTTCGCGGGCCTGCAGAAGCCTGCAGCCACCCTCATCCGGGGACCAAATACTCTCACAAATTTATGAAAAAAAGCCAAAACATAATCGAAACACGAATATTTTGTGAAACATAGAGGAGTGATGTCAGCAGTTTCACTTTTTGTTGAAATATTTCACAATGTTACCCATGTATCATTTTAGTTTCATAAAATTTCACTAATATTTCAGTTAATAGTTTTATATTAGATAGATATCAAAAGCTTTACTAATCTCAAAGCAAAGTGTGGATGGTAGTTGTGACCCAGGTAGGTACCGGCACCTGTAAAATCGCCGCGTTCTGTATCTTCCCTAGTAGAATCAATGAGAGAGAGAGAGATAGCGATATTATTGTCTTAAAGCTGAATTTTGAAGAAAAAAACATCGACACTATATCGAGCATGGGTCTAACAACTATTCTGGAAACAGACTTCCGAGTCGCTTCCATAGAAGGCACTAGAATGAGGCCGAGTTACCGAAGCTCCACGTTGACACCTCCACGAGGGTGACGATGGAGTGCACCGCCGTTGTTGAGACCGAGACAATCAAGGTTTTCACCCAGAGATCTAACACAGAGAAGACACCCACAACGACTCCCCCCAAGAGGATTACGACACCCGCATGCATAGTCTCCGTTGGCAGTAGAGCGATGAGCTTTCCTCCAAAAGAAACCTTTGCACCACCCCTGGTAAAGCGAATCACGCAATGTCCCCAAGCCATGCCTCGGCACAGCGATCCGGAAGCTGCATTTGTCGAAGCATGGCCACAGTAGGGGCTCGTTTGGTAGCCTGGGCCGAATTCTTCCATGACTGCACCAGGGAGAAAAACGCCCATGCGCATTTCAGACGGGCCACGTGCCAGAAATGGCCTGTCGTTTGGTCGCCTGGGCCACTTATTTCTGCATTGGGTAGGGAAGCGAGCCTCAATTGTTTGGTTGCCTGCTTCCAGCCTAACTTGGACACACGGAAACACGAATCAGCTGTTTGGTTGCAAAAATCACAGTTTCATATCCTTGCCACGGTTCAAATTGGGTGAGAATATCATGCCATAGCATGTTATATATGATCACACACCATTCAGAAGAATAAGATCCTCATGATCACGATGATCAGGAAGACGATGATGTAATCTTTGATCCGTCTCTTACGTACCTCTGGTGCTCCTTGTAGAGCATGCATTGCCAAGACGATGATGTAATCTTTGGCCCATCTCTCACGTACCTCTGGTGCTCCTTGTAGAGCATGCATTGCCTCCAGCGGTAACTGTGCTAACGGCACTGGCTGATGGATGGCCTCAACTGCCATAGCCTCATGATCCAAGAAGCTCTGGTACTCTTCTTGTGCCTCCTCAAATGTTTCATAACCTATGTAGCTGTTGGAGTAGCCACTGACATCCTCCATGAGTTGTAGATTTCTGAAACCCGTCCTTGGAACACCACATACCACTAGCATGGCATAAGAAGAACAAGTAATCGATCACAACCATGAACCAATTCATAACAGAGCAATAGAACTAAAAACAAACTCATAACAGAACAACACAAATGTTGAGAGCAAATAATAAACTAATAGGGGCATGCACGATCATTGCAAAAGTGGATCACAAGTTCATCCTACACTATTATGGTGTCATCCTACCACCACAACAAAAGTGGGTGTCATCCTAACACCGCAAGTTCACCATCACATGAGGGGTTAGTATATACCACCTCATCATAGTTACAAAAGGGGGCCATCAAATGTCTTTCAACCCTAGCTACTGCCAAAATGTACATCATCATCGTCATCAAGTTCATCACCTCCATGCATGCATCCCCTAAACCATGCCCTCAAGGGCACCACTACAACTTGTAGTGGTACTTGGCAAGGAAGTTCCTTAGCTAGAGGACACGGTGTGGCTCGATCATGCCCACAAAGCTGCAGCCCCGGGCCTTGTGGTCGACGAGGTGGCTCAGTGCCGCCATGAGATCCTCCTCGGCGAAGCCAAGCATGTCCATGAAGATACTGTACATGCCAGGGTACATGTTTGTGGGCTTGTTGTCTCGGATGTCCCATGCGACGTCCTTCACAGCAATAGTCATGTTGGTGAAGGCCACCAGCTCGTCGTCGGCGAAGGCACCTCTCTTCCTCTTGCTGGGTCTACTTATCATGCACGTCGGCAACCTTCTTAGGTGGCCCATCGAGGATGAACGTGTCGGACTCCTGAGTTTCAGCATCCTTAGGTGAAGGCGTAGCTGCAGCCGTGCCTAGGGGCTGACTTGATCCCATGGCGTATTTGCTGGTGGCGAGGCCAAAGGAGAAAATGGCATGCATCTCATCGTAGTTCGCAATGGAAACATTCAAGTACTCCGCGTCCTTTGGGTGATCCTACGTATGAATGGACAATATATGATGTTAGATGTGCACGTCGGTGATGAAAAGAGTTAGTGAGGTGGATAGAGCATGCTCACAGCGACGTGCCCGCAGTAGTGCTCAGCCTCAAGGATGATGTGTTTGCTCTCGTCGCAGCACTGAGCCCCGCTTAGATCGCGAAGCCTGCTAACGACGAGCCACCTATGCCGCCACTTCCTCAGGTGGTTGTACACCTGAGTGGAGCTAACGTCTACACCACTGTGTTCAAACAGAGCCTTCGCAACATAAGTTAGATAGACTTCCTTGAATCCTTTGACAGTTCTCACTCCGCTCTTGATCAAGGTGCACATCTTCTCCAACACGGAGCTGAACATGAGGGAAGCCATTTCATGGTCGTGTTCGCCTTCTGTGAGGCCTTCAAGGCCTTGGCCGCGTCACTGCGGTTCTTGCTCTTCTTTGTGGAGGCCATCCTCGCCGCCACCTCTGCTACCTGAACCTCCAGATCAGCCACAGGCCCATTGACATCCGGCACATGGATGACTCAATAGGATGTGCCTTGGCTCTGTAAACATACGAGAATTGCAGCAGCTAAAGCAAGGAGGTCCGACGCGATAACGCACCGCCACCACTGTATAGCGCCTCAGAGAGCGACATCATTAGCCGGAAATGGCTGTCACAAGTAAATGGCAATCATTTGAAGAAAACTGAAGGACCTTACCTTCTCATCTAGAACCAACACATGCCAAATTGCGAGTTCTGTTCACCCCAATAATTCAAGATACAAGGGAGTAAATATTACACATTCAGACTTAACAAATAAGAAACAAAAAATGGCTGCATGAACCTCCTGGCATACCAAATAGGATACAAATAGTAGGGAGTGAACATTAACTCTTTTAAGAACTTCTTAATATCCGAGCATAATCTAATGCAGTTCTAACAATGAACTTATATTGGCTCAGTATTAAATTTCGGGCTATAATGTAAAACAATGAAAATCAATTCGGGATTCAGGCATATTTCCAAATACTTCTACGATTGAGATGAATTACTTATATCTTGGAATTTTCCAAATATACTTTACCAGATTCTTTTGGGTGAACTATATTTACGATGACCTTTAATCTGAAGAACCAAATATCCATTGCAAACCAACATAAAACTGTGAGAAACTTGTAAATGCGTTCAAATCAAACATCATAAGATGTAATCTATGATAACATCCTGCAAGATCCATCACAAGCAATCTGGTTCATACGAGTCTGTCAAAAGGAAATAGTCTGTCAGAACAGAAAACCGGAACAGACCTAGCTCGCTTGACACTTTGAACGGAGCACATCATAACAAGCTAAATACAAAAACCTGCACGTTTGACGCTAATATTAGCCACCGCCTGAATCAGGTACATGAGATCTTCATTCAGAACATGCAAAAAAAAATGGTGGTGGCGGTTCTGTCAGACAGCCACACAAACGATGGTGACTGGTGAGGATACCGCAGTACGATGGGTAGACGTGCTTGACGGCGGACCCAAGAGGGGAGGAATTATTGCGGGCAGATTGACGGGGGTTAAGAAGATTCAATCTACAGAGCGTGGGCGTAGAGGTTGAGGATGTGGCTGGGCATATGGCCTTTTAAGAACTTTTTACATTTATTTATAGTCCTGATCTCATAGTGACACTTCGAACAGAAACAACAGTAGAATTAACAGCGACATGATCTTCAACTTCAGTATAGCCATTGGGTACTATCCACGGATAGATATATATCAACTGCACGGGAAAACAAATACTTGACGCATTACAAGTCACAGTATATAGGAACTGATGCTTCCATGCGAATAATAACTCACCAAGTAAAGCCGATGCAGCTAGCAATCTGAAAGAGTAAACCAGCCTAAATATCCGCGAAAAGCATGGGTATACTCCAGGAGATAATCGTGTGCCATCTTTTCAGTCACCACAGCATACTAGCACATCCCACCATAGACCATACAACCATCTTACAAAAAAACGTTGACCAACGGGGGAATGATCCCTCCCTTAGCTATACGTTGTTAGGTAGGATGAGACTTTCCCGGTTTATTCGCTCCTGCAGCGAAATTACCGCGCATGGGGCAATCGAACCCGGGTGGGCTGGCTGCGCACTCGCTTGCCTTGCCACTGAGCTAGAACTCAGTTCTCCATACAACCATCTTACATATGGCCCAATGCTTCACCATGTCCATCACCAACGCCGCTGCCTATGTACACGCATAGTTTTAGTCAGCAACATGGGATAGTTACATGTAACTTGAATTATTCGTTTTTGGTACTGCAAAATTTAGGAACAGATAAGCAAAATTACATCGACTTTGGAAATGAAAGACATTTATGCTAAAAATTGGACAACTCATTTTAGTACTCCTCAGAAGAGCATACGCACCTACCTCACAATAATAACCAGCCATGAAAATGATCTTGACTGATTTACTGTTGAGCAATGAAGTGTGATAAAACATATATAAGGAAACTGGTATATTCTAGTACACATGGATTCCTTGCTTGCAGCAAGATTCTTTGACAAAGGCATGAAATAGATCTATTATTTATACGATGGGATCGACACGAGCAGTAATTATCATGGATATCAACATGAACGGAGAGAAAATCATCAAATAAGCTTCTGAAAGTGCAAATTGAGTTACTATTTGAGGTTTCAGTTTGTTCAACCCCAGCATTCCTCTTCACTTAGATCTCTTCAACTTTCAACTGTTACGTATCAGATGCTCAAAAGAGCTACAGTGGTGCAGAGTGTGTCTATATACATACCGTGAATATATAGTACCCAGCACAATTTATGCATCAGAAAAGATAGCATGTAGAAATTATCTCAAGTGCATTCATTTATTGTAATGACAAGTGGGCAAAATAAAAGCCCATACTAATGTATCTACAAGCAAAAGTGATCCTAGCTATTCACATTTGTATATGCCTGAGGAGAAAAAAGATAAGTTCAGTTAAAATTTTGACTAATACAAATGGACAGCTACTTGCAACATGGCTCAAGACAGCAAAAAATGAACTGTCGTGTCAACAGGTAAGGGATCCTAGCAAGTCACTGGATATGGGCTTAGGATTTACAGCAATATCAAATTAGATAAAAGTACTGATAAAAGAATGCAATAGCTATGAGTTACTGGTTTGATATTTGAGTTCGTTCAAAGATAGTTTTCTTGTACTAGTCATCAGTTTCCAAGTGTCATCAAACCTCATGCTGAAAAAGGTCTACACTGCAGCTATTTACACAATATTACTTCAGTGACACAATTTATGCATATGGCCAAGAGACAAGAACGTATTAACCTTGAGTACTGTTATTCCTTTATTTTTAACAAGGGTACTGTTTTTCTTAAAAGAATGCATCCGGCAGGAAACGAAAATTTGAACCAATATGAACTGAAACCATCAGTATTGAACTCAAAGATTATGAGAAGCATTTCAGCAACAGTTACTGAAAACAATTTAATTTTGTTAGACTGCAAAGTGATGAATAGGTAAAGGCATGCTATTATTACCTGCTGCATAGAAGCTTGGGAAGGCATGATACATATGGATAGCCCTGGCATTGCCGCTGTTGCAAAGTCTCTGAAACTTCATTGACTGGAGATGGACCGTGAAGACACCGGAAGATGCCCTTACAAGCGTCACATTGTTCTCGTCGTCAAACCCCACCAAAGCTAGCGGCTTCCTCTTGCCTGCTGCTCCCAGCGAAAGAAGCTTGTCCAGATCAACAGTTCTTCCCAAAACCCATATAGGAGCATCATCATCCCAATCGCTGACTTTCCTCTTCTTCCATAGCTGGGCGCGGAAATCCGACACGACGATCAAGCCAAGGCCGCCTTCTTCAGCCCGCATGATTGCATATACGGTGTCGCTGTGAGCGTTCGCATCTGGCGGTGGCTCTGTTAGTGCTATTTTCTGTTTATCTAAGTCGAACTCGACTATGCAAGCGTCACCAAGAGCATAGGACCAGCAAACTGAATTCCCGATCAAGATGGTAGGACTGACGACAGGTTGAAATATTCTCATGGCAGGAGATAGCTCGATGGCTGTACGTATGAATGGCGCTGAGATGATTTCGCTCCATTTGCCTGTCTCAGATGTGTAAACGCTTGCGAAAAGCTGTGTGTGTTCTCTTATGTCGGCGGTGGCCAGCAGGGCCGCCTGGAAGCTGGCTGAGTGGCAATCGCCGTGCGCGTGGCCTCGGTCACCGCCCGTGCAAATCAGCGCGCCCGTGAGGATGACGACCTTGTCGCTGTTGAACTCCGGGGGGACGTCCACGCGGGTCTGGTCGCCCGTGACGGGGTTCCATACCAGGAGGAAGTGCCGCGGCCAACTGTTGAGGAGGAGGGCGCGGCCATGGCGGCAGCCGAGGAACTTGTAGTGGTCGCCTTCATCGAGCCGCAACGAGAAGCGCTCGGCGGGGATCCGGTCCGGAGGGTCGAGCGCCGGGGTGAAGACGGGGCTGCCGAAGGTGGAGAAGAAGCCGATGACGGGGGGCCTCCGGTGGTAGGTGCGGAAGCGGCGGAGGAACGCGGCGTCGGCGACGAGACGACGCCAGCGCTTGCAGACGAGGGAGACACGGGGGAGAGTGGATGGCCTCGGAGGGAGGCGGAGAAGGATCTCCCAGAGGAGGTCGTCGTCCTCCATCGGGAGCACCGACGACGGCGAGGTGCGGCGGCGGCGGCTCATCGGACTGGTGCTAGATCTTTGAGATGCCCCGTCGGTTCTCCCGCGCGGCCTCGGGTGGATCTCCATGGCGTGGTGTTTCCGAGCCTGCCGTCTCATTAGATTGTGGCGTTGCATCAGATCCAAGTCGTACGGCCCATGTTGCCATGTTGGTGTTGGTCAGTCCAGAATATCTCTGGCCATATGGGCTGGGAGGTCTTATGGGCCGCTAAAAGCGGCGTCATGAGGCCATACGGGCCGCGTTGGGCCGCAACCCACAAGGCTGTTTCTCTCTCTTCTCTTCTGTTCTTTTTTTCTTTTATGTTGTTTCTTTCTACTTTTTAATAACTGTTAAAAATATGCCTATTTTTAAGTCCGAACAATTTTAAATCTGAACGCTTTTAATTTTTTGGAAATTTTCAAATTTTTGATTTTTTTAGAAAAATCCGAACATTTTTATTTTATGAACATTTTAAAAATCTGATTTTCAAATAAAATCTGAATATTTTAAAATTTGAGAAATTTTAAATTTGAACTTTTCAAAATTTAAACATAAAACCGAAAGGGAGAACTAAACCCAAACATAACACAAAATAAAAAATCAAATAAAAAACCAAAACATATAAACCAAACTGCACTAAATGGGCATGTCCCAAAGTGAAACAACGGTGTGCGGGCATGCGATGACGCTACATTGTGTGGTATATAGGATTCACCATCAGGGTCGATCCGCCGCAAACCTAAACGGATCTGACACGGCACGAGGCCAAATCATATACACCGCCTACTGTTAGGGGTGGACGCAGGGCCGGCTCTACGATTTGGAGGGCCCCAGGGCGAATTCTATAAATGGGCCCAATTTAGGCTGGGTGCTTGCTAGATGGGTCTAATTTGTTTTCTTCTACCTTTTCATATATGCAGTGTGCCGGAAATAATGGGCCCCCGTTTTGGTTGGGCCCGGGCCGTCGCACTTCTTGCCCTGGGCCAGAGCCGGCCCTGGGTGGACGCTCGCTAAAGCTCGGCTTGTTAAGCTCGTGAAAATTAAGGCTTAGTTCCTTAAGCTCATTAGGACTAATAAGCTCAAATCATTGTTCGTTATGTGCTCACGAGTGACTCCGAACTGCTCGTTAAGATTGTTAAGAAAAATTAGCTAACAAGTTAAGTAGTACATACATGCATCATTAATGTATCCAAGGAGCAATATGGTATATCATGTCATGTATTAGCCAAACATACTAGTTGAGCAGTCGGATTTAGCTACAAAATAAACCATGCACATGCAGTTTTAGTGTTTCAAGCTAGTAAGTTAGATATCTTTACCATTAAATGGGAGTTGGTCGTTTGACACTCAACGCACTTTGGTGGTCGTCATTCAAAAGATCCTGGCCGTTCAATCAATCTAACGGTCTCCACTTCGTCCGATTTAATTTCACGATATCATTTATGGTATTATAAATCATGCATTCAATTAATTAGAACAAATATATTTCGTTGTCTGAGAAAGGAAACTCCCAAACCATCCCAGGAGGATCGTCCGAAGGCTTCTAAGTCAGCGCTAACTGAACTTTGGTAGGAGCGCCGCTCCTATCTCAAGCTCTAACTGAACGTTAATTATGGACAAAATAATTATGAAAGATGACTTTTCTATTCTCGAAAAATGACATGCCACAATCATCGGTATATTCCCTCGCCCGCTCGGATCTCGCCATTCCCTCTGCAGAGACTCCACCTCGCCAATGGTGCCGCCACTCTGCCCCGCCCATGCTGTTATGGAAGAGGATCCCGATGGCGCCCCATATTGAAAGAAAAGAAGTCGAAGCAAATTAAAATGAGCAGAGAAAATATGTTAAAATAGTATAAGAAGTCGAAACAAATCCCGATTATTGTGCGGTCTCTTCTTTGATGGCACATGATGTTCACTACAAACTTATGGAAGAGGATCCCGATGGCGCCCCATATTGAAGTTGTATGTATCTCTCTCTCTCTCATGTTGGTTGTATGATGCAAAATATCAAGCGTGGTGCCCTAATGCGTTTTACATAGTTGTTTCAGGTTTCTTGACTACGTGTATCTTCAGACCTACTTACCGACTAGCTCGCGGCTCTCAATGCCAACGTACCAGCGAGCCACCAGCAGCTACTTCTAAAGGTACACATGCCAGTGGGTGCTTGCTCTAACTTCATCAGCGCAGCCCTCGACCATGGTATGCTAAGTCTGCACTGCATCTATGTCTCCTCTTGCATTGTATGATTTCTTTTGGGCTGTAAGAAATGCCCGCTCATTATAAAAAGTATTGTTTTCCTTGAATTGCCAATGCACCATTTAGATATGTTCTACATTCACCTCACCATTAGTGTTTACCTGACATATGGATACTTCATATGTCTATTTTTAGTTCTGAGTATGAAGCTGAACATACTATTATTGTATGTCGTGTTGTCCATGATGGAGAGATAGAGTTGCTCGACCTGTACAACTTGTACCACCAAGCCCGTTAGCAATACCAACAAGCATGGCCGTGGCAATCCTTATGTATGCGGTGAGGTTTTGGATTTCTTGCTTTGCTCTAAAAAGTGGAATAGAGCAAATAGAAAAGGTAACCATCTGTCTTGCACATAGAGATGGTCTAGCGGCATATCTGAGCAGATGGGCTAGCTGCTGATGAAGGCACAACAACAGCATCAACACATATTTTCCCTAGAAGAAATCACGGTTACTGGCTTCTCATCTAGTGTCACGAGCATGTGTCCCCAACAGCAGCATTAAGGTAAGGTTCCATTTGCAGTTACTTATTCTAGACACTTAAATCTTGCCCGTTAATGGTTTCAATTTTCTCTGTTTGGAGAAATCTGCTACGTACTTAGCTAACAAATCATATAATCAGATGCTTGGAGATCACGAGGTAGTCAAGCATGAAGGTTGAGTTGTGGAAATCAAAAGCTAATCATGTAAAGATACTATCTCGCTTCATTTCTTGCTTTTGACACATCCACATTTAAGCTATTTTGTAATATTTATATGTTTCGTGTTAAGTTCGAATCACTCTTTGGTCTTTTTAGATTGCTTTCAGATTTTTTTCTTGCAAGCAATCATATGTATCATATAGTTAGAAGGCATCAGCCTAACTAAAATTGGAAACAATATTTTCTATATTTCTCTTGCTAGATGTCTTGGTTCTGCAGTGTATTGTGATCTAATCCTGCACTTCCTTTTTCTGAAAGTTACTAGGTGACATAGGCATCCCCAATGGGCCTGCCGAAGATGGTACCCGGGGTTTATTGAAAGCCCATAACTCGAAGAATAAGAAGATTCGGAAGCCCAAGATGTTATTAAGGAAAGCTAGAGTTGTATTAGGAAGTATAACTTGTAATCTTGCGGGACTCTGTAACTTGTGTATTACGAATCCCTCGGCTCCGCCTCCTATATAAGGAGGAGTCGAGGGACGAAGAGAGGATCGAATCTACTGTCAACATAACCCTAGTTTCTTAATCGTCGAGCACTTTTCGGCTGAAACCTTCGAGATCTACTTGCCCTCTACATCCAACGAAACCCTAGTCTACAATATGTAGGCATTGACAAGTTAATACCTTGTCAATTGGCGCCGTCTGTGGGATCTAGAGGTGACAAGGAGCTGATCTCGATGGCACGTTCAAGATCGTCGACTTCATCAACCGCAAGCAACGCTTTGGACAGAGGTAAACAGATCGAAACTGGTCTAGTCGATTTTGTTCCTCACCCGCCCTCCCGTTTGGATGCATATGCGTATCTGGAGGAGCCTATGGAGATGACGTTTGGCGAGTTCCAATTCCGCGTCGAGAAGGAAGGATCATATCGTCTCGAAATTCCGATCTCATCGGGATTATCGACGGTCGATTCCGATTCTTCGGATTCAACGTCGTCAACTGAGTCAGGCGAAGAGGATATTTCGTCGCCACGCTTCATCAGCACCAGGGCAAGTGAAAAACTCGCCAAGATCTTCAGCGACATGTCTTTCGAGTCATCTGCGGACTCCGATATAAGCGATGACTCGAGCAACATCGACAACTTCACTTTCGTCGACAGATCCACTACTGTTGGAAAGGTCTTCACCAATCTCAATGGTGGTGTCACCAAACCCGACAAAGTTCAGAATCCAAAATATCATCAGATCTATGTAATTGGAGAACCAAGTCGTCCAGCGGAGGAGACGTCAGAAAACTTCGACGATGCGGGAAATCCGTACGTTGATCCTGCAGATCTCACGCGAGGTTTGGGAACAAAATATATCGGTCCAGGAACACGAGAGATGGTGCAATTTCCGCAAGCAGTATGGGATCGAGTCGCAAGAGCTATTGATGGTACGGAACCAATGACCATTACGGCGACACCTGCGGAGTTACAAGCATATAAATATAGGCTTGCACGTACCAGGAGGGAGCTCGAGAAGCAGAAAATCGAGTTGGACAAGAGGCAGGAAGCCGCTTCTGCGTCAAGCAGGCGAAGGGCAGAGCAAATCCGAAATTCAAGAACTTCGGGAGATAGTCATAGGGAAGCTCGAAGGAGAGCAAGATCTCGGCTGCAAAATATACCTGAAGCTGAGAGAGAAAACTTAGTTCCAAACCTCGATATGTCTTTTATGTCAATCGACACGAGGGGGAATATTATTCCAAAAACACCGGAAGCGGGATACATGGCAACGCAAGCTTTCATCTTAGCATCCAGGCCACCTCCCGGAGATCCAAGAGAAGCGCTGTATAACATGGCCATGGCAGGGTGTGGAGCCATGGGAGCAGCGTTCGCAGCTACACCTCCCGAAGGAACTGCAAGGCAAAATAGTCCGCGACCTACTGCAGCAGTGCAAGATCCACCGAGAGCAAGTGGGGTCAGGGATACATCGACTCAGGCCAGGGTAGATAGAGCGCGACAAGATAGAAGAGAACATCGGCATTCACCAGAAGTTGCTGAAGAAGATATGTGTGGACTCCCGTGTTTTACGCGACGGGTCCGAAAAACTCGAGTCCCGTCAGGATTCAAGTTACCAGACAGTTTCAAAAAATTCGATGGCCTGCAAGATCCCGAGGATTGGCTAGTCGATTACCTTGAGACAGTAAAACTGATAGGTGGCACCACAGCAACAGCCATGCAGAGTATTCAAATACACCTGAGTGGAGCCGCAAGATCTTGGATCAAGAAACTTCCCCCAGGTTCCATCGATAGCTGGGATAGTTTTGAGGATGTGTTTGTCAAGAACTTCCGATCAACCTGCAAAAAACCGGCATCACTAGAAGAGTTGAGATCGTGTCGACAAAAGCATGATGAATCAATGAGAAAATACATCCAAAGGTGGAACATCATCAAAAACTCGGCAGAGAACATATCTGACGAGAGAGCAATAGATGCGTTTGTGGCAGCAATTCGACGAGGAGATTTTGTCGAAGACTTGGGGAGAACCAACCCAAGGACAGTGTCAGCATTGATGGAGATAGCAAACAGATGGGCAGACCGAGAAGATGCTGTTCACAATAAGCGACACAGGTCACCAGAGGAGGACCGTAGTCGGAACTTTCAAAATAGAAGACGATTTCCTCGACAATTCTCGAGTTACGATGCTCCTGGCCAAATATCGGCTGGTTTTCGGGGAAACATTGGAGGAAATAATAGAGATGAATATCAAAGGAGTAACGAGCAGCGAGGTGACAATAGAGATGACTCTCGGAACAACAGGTAAAATAGTGGATCAAGGTTTTAGAGACCTTTTGTAACTCCCGAGGATATGATGAACGGGCCATGCCAGATGCATTTCTATCTCGACAACAATGGGAAGAGGCAGTCAGGACATTTGCAGAAGGACTGTCGCAATTTTCAAGCAATGTTGCGGGTTGCAGGGCTATCCAATGCTCAAGCAACAAATAGAAACCCCCAGGGGCCCAGGAGTGAGTGATACGTCCAAATTGCATCACTATTTTATATCATAATTTACTGTTATTCATTGATATATTTCATATTGGGACACAATACTTATGTTATTTCATCTATTTTGCATGTTTCATGATTATTTGGAGATCGAGCACCGGAGCCGAGATTCTCGCTGGAAAAAGCACCGTCAGGATGCAATATTTCGGAAGATCAACTGTGGAAGGAAGTTTTACCAAAAATCCTATTTTTCCAGATGACGGAGGAAGCCGGAAGGGGGAGCCAGCTGGACCCGAGGTGGGCCCACACCATAGGGTGGCGCGGCCCATGGCCTGGCCGCGCCACCATGTGGTGTGGAGCCCCCTCGGCCTCTTTCGCCTCCTTTTCTTCGCGAAACCCTTCGTCCCGAAGACCTAAGCCACAGAGGAATCCTCACGAAGGGGTACAGCCGCCTCTGCGGGGCGGAGAACACCAGAGAGAAAAGAGCTCTCCGGCGGGCAGGAATCCGCCGGGGAAATTCCCTCCCGGAGGGGGAAATCGACGCCATCGTCACCGCCATCGAGCTGGACATCATCTCCATCACCATCATCATCATCTCCACCATCATCACCGCCATCTCCACCGCTGGACATCGTCACCGCCGTAGCAATTTGGGTTTGATCTTGATTGTTTGATAGGGGAAACTCTCCCGATACTGATTTCTACTTGTTGTTGATGCTATTGAGTGAAACCATTGAACCAAGGTCTATGTTCAGATTGTTATTCATCATCATATCACCTCTGATCATGTTCCACATGATGTCTCGTGAGTAGTTCGTTTAGTTCTTGAGGACATGGGTGAAGTCTAAATGCTAGTAGTGAATTATGGTTGAGTAATATTCAATGTTATGATATTTAAGTTGTGGTGTTATTCTTCTAGTGGTGTCGTGTGAACGTCGACTACACGACACTTCACCATTTATGGGCCTAGGGGAGTGCATCTTGTACTCGTTTGCCAATTGCGGGGTTGCCGGAGTGACGAAACCTAAACCCCCGTTGGTATATCGATGCGAGGAGGGATCGCAGGATCTCGCAGTTTAAGGCTATGGTTAGATTTATCTTAATTACTTTCTTGTAGTTGCGGATGCTTGCAAGGGGTATAATCACAAGTATGTATTAGTCCTAGGAAGGGCGGTGCATTAGCATAGGTTCACCCACACAACACTTATCAAAACAATGAAGATTAATCAACTGTATGTAGCGAAAGCACTAGACTAAAATCCCGTGTGTCCTCGAGAACGTTTGGTCATTATAAGTAAACAAACCGGCTTGTCCTTTGTGCTAAAAAGGATTGGGCCACTTGCTGCAATTATTTCTCTCGCATTTTACTTACTTGTACTTTATTCATCCGTTACATCAAAACCCCCGAATACTTGTCTCGTGAGCATTTACAGGTGAATCCTTCATCAAAACTGCCTGTCAACACCTTCTCGCTCCTCGTTGGGATCGACATTCTTACTTATCGAAGATACTACGATACACCCCCTATACTTGTGGGTCATCAAGACTATTTTCCGGCGCCGTTGCCGGGGAGTGAAGCGCTATTGGTAAGCGGAATTGGTAAGGAAAACCTTTACTCGTTTGTGCTGATTTTATTTCTGCTCGCTGCTATAAGTCATTATGGAGAGATCTTCTCTTCAATTTCTATTTGGGAAATCTACTACTACTGCAACGGTAGTGGATAAGGCGCCAAGTGAGGAAGTAATACCATATAAAATACCTACGAAAATTATTGAACATGTTATGGATAACCGCTATGAAGGGGATGGAACTGTCCATCCTGGTGATCATTTACTGTTTTTGCATGAATTATGCGGGTTATTCAAATGTGCAGGTATTGCTATGAATGAAGTTAGGAAGAAGCTATTCTCTATATCGCTGTCTGGTAAAGCGGCGCATTGGTATAAATTGCTGAAGAATGGTGATTCTCTTGATTGGGAGGACATTGTGCCTTTATTTTATTCCAAATTTTATCCTCCAAGTGAAATTCACAAAGATCGGAACCGCATATATAATTTCTGGCCTCATGATGGAGAGAGTATTGCCCAAGCTTGGGGGAGATTGAAGTCTTTAATGCTCAAATGCCCCATTCATGAGCTTCCTGGTAATGTTATTATTGATAATTTCTATGCAAGACTTTCTTTTCAAGACAAGACCTTGCTGGATACTTCTTGTTCTGGATCATTTACGCGCAATAAAGAAGAGTTTAAAAGGGACTTTCTTGATCGGATCCAAGAAAATACTGAAGGTTGGGAGAACGACAAGGATAGAGAATCAGGTATAATTTATGATTATAAATGCATTGAAGCTTTTATGGATACTGATACATTTCGTAATATGAGTGCTACATATGGTCTTGATTCTCAAGTTGCTGCAAACCTTTATAAAGCTTTTGCCTCTCACTATGAATTGCCTAAGAAGAATTTTGATAAGTATCATGAACCGTACAAAGATAAAATTGATTCATCTATTAATAAGTGTGTTGTAGTTGAAACTGCTGATCGCGTTATTCCCGAAGCTTATATTGAAAAAACTCCTTTTCCTGCTAAAATGAAAGAGTACTCTGTTATAAATAGTGCGGTTCATAAAAGTGAAAAGAAACCTGTAGAACCTGAAGAACAAATAAAAGTTGAACTCCGTTGTTGCAATTGTTAAAGATCTTGTGACTCGAAAATGTGGAGGATGGTCATATTATTTTCTCGTGAAGATGCTTCCAATATTGTTTCACATCCTAATAAACCCAAACAAGCTAGTGTTCCTATGCTATCCGTTAGAATTGGTGATCATTGCTATTATGGTTTATGTGATATTGGTGCAAGTGTTAGTGCTATACCTTATGAGCTTTACACGGAGATTATGCACGAAATTGATTCTTGTGAACTTGAAGATATTGATGTGGTTATTCAGCTGGCTAATAGAGAAACTATTTCTCCAATTGGTATTGTTCGAGATGTGGAAGTTCTATGTGGTAAGATTAAATATCCTGCTGACTTTTTGGTACTTGGTTCTCGCTGCTAGTGATTATTGTCCTATCATTTTTGGTAGACCTTTTCTAAATACTTGTGGAGCTATTATAGATTGCAAGAAAGAGAAAATTTTGACTAAATTTGCTGGTGAATCTTATGAGTTTAACTTCTCTAAATTTACCAAAACTCCTTATAAAGCTGATTTGCCTAGTAATGATTTTAAAATGGAGCAAGTGTGCATCTATTGTTCTTGTTCCTAATAATCCTTTGCAGCAACATTTGGAGAATAGCGAGAGTGAAGTTTTTAGGAAAGAAAGAGATGAGCTTGAGGAGATTTTTCTTCGCCAACCTATTCTCAAGCATGATTTACCGGTGGAAGACTTGGGTACAACACCGCCACCAAAGGAAGATCCTGTTTTTGATTTAAAGCCTTTGCCCGATAATCTTAAATATGCTCATATTGATGATAAGAAAATATATCATGTTATTATTAGTTCTAAGCTTACGAGTTTGAAGAAGAAAGATTATTGCAAATATTGAAGAAACATCGAGGTGCTATTGGCTATACTCTTGATGACTTGAAGGGGATTTCTCCCTCTATTTGCCAACATGCCATTAATATGGAAGATGATGCGAAGCTCGTTGTTGAACCTCGGCGTCGTCTAATTCCCAAGATGAAGGATGTGGTAAGAAATGAGGTATTACGACTTCTTGAAGCTGGTATTATATATCCTATTGCTGATAGTAGATGGGTTAGTCCTGTGCATTGCGTTCCTAAGAAAGGAGGAATGACTGTTGTGCCTAATGATAATGATGAGCTCATACCTCAAAGAGTAGTTGTAGGGTATAGAATGTGCATTGATTATCGAAAAGTTAATAAAGTTACTAAGAAAGATCATTATCCTTTACCATTTATTGATCAAATGTTAGAAAGGTTATCTAAAAATACTCATTTTTGCTTTCTTGATGGTTATTCTGGGTTTTCGCAAATTGTCGTTAAAGCTAAAGATCAAGAGAAAACCACTTTTACTTGTCCCTATGGAACTTATGCTTATAGGCGTATGCCTTTTGGTTTATGTAATGCTCCTGCTACTTTTCAAAGATGCATGTCTGCTATTTTTCATGGCTTTTGTGAGAGTATTGTGGAAGTATTCATGGATGATTTTTCTCGTCTATGGGAATTCTTTTGATAGTTGCTTGCGAAACCTTGATAAAGTTTTGCAGAGATGTGAAGAAACTAACATTGTTCTTAATTGGGAGAAATGCCACTTTATGGTTAATGAAGGAATTGTATTGGGACATAAAATTTCTGAGAGAGGTATTGAAGTTGATAGAGCTAAAGTTGAAGCCATTGAGAAGATGCCCTATCCAAGGGATGTTAAAGGTATTGTAGTGTTCTTGGTCATGCTGGGTTTTATAGGAGATTTATTAAAGATTTCTCCAAGATTTCAAAGCCTCTTACTAATCTTCTTCAAAAAGATGTACCTTTTGTTTTTGATGATGATTGTAAGGAAGCTTTTGAAACTCTAAAGAAAGCCTTAACAACTCGCTCCTATAGTTGAACCTCCCGATTGGAATTTACCGTTTGAAATTATGTGTGATGCTAGTGATTTTGTTGTAGGCGCTGTTCTTGGACAGCGAGTAGATAAAAAATTAAATGTTATTCATTATGCTAGCAAAACTCTTGATGCTGCTCAAAGAAATTATGCTACTACTGAAAAAGAATTGTTAGTCTGTAGTCTTTGCTTGTGATAAATTTAGATCTTATATTGTTGATTCAAAAGTTACGATTCATACCGATCATGCTGCAATTAGATACCTTATGACAAAGAAAGATGCTAAGCCGAGGCTTATTAGATGGGTACTTCTTTTGCAAGAATTTGATTTACATATTGTAGATAGGAAAGGTGCTGATAATCCTGTTGCTGATAATTTGTCTAGATTGGAAAATATTACTTATGATCCTGTTCCTGTTAATGATAGTTTTCCAAATGAACAATTGGCTGTAATAAAGGTGAGCTCGCGAGACAGTCCTTGGTATGCTGATTATGCTAACTTTATTGTTTCCAAGTACTTGCCTCCAACCTTTTCAGCTCAGCAGAGGAGGAAATTCTTTTATGACTTGAGGCATTATTTCTGGGATGACCCACACTTATATAAAGAAGGAGTGGATGGTATTATGCGAAGGTGTGTTCCCGAATATGAACAACAAGAGATATTGAGTAAATGTCATGGCAGTGCTTATGGAGGACATCACGCCGGAGATAGAACCGCGCAAAAGGTTCTACAATCAGGTTTTTATTGGCCAACTCTCTTCAAAGATGCAAGGAAGTTTATTTTATCTTGTGATGAATGTCAAAGGGTTGGTAATATCTCCGGACGCAATGAAATGCCTATGAATTATACTCTTGTTATTGAACCGTTTGATTGTTGGGGATTTGACTTCATGGGACCTTTTCCCTCTTCAAAAGGTAACACTCATATACTTGTTGCTGTTGATTATGTTACTAAATGGGTGGAAGCCATACCTACAAAAAGTGCTTGATGGTGATACCTCTTTAAAAATGCTTTTAGATGTTATTTTTCCTAGATTTGGAGTACCTAGATATATTATGACCGATGGAGGTTCTCATTTTATTCATGGAGGTTTTAGAAAAACTCTTGCTAAGTATGGTATTAATCATAGAATTGCTTCCGCTTATCACCCTCAAAGTAGTGGTCAAGTAGAATTATCAAATAGAGAAATTAAATCTATCTTGCAGAAGACCGTTAATAAATCTAGAAAGAATTGGGCTAGCAAATTGAAAGACGCACTATGGGCTTATAGAACTGCTTATAAAAACCCCATGGGAATGTCACCTTATAAAATGGTTTACGGAAAGGCTTGTCATTTACCTTTAGAACTAGAACACAAAGCTTATCGGGCTGTTAGAAAATTAAATAAAGATCCTAAACTTGCCGGTGATAAGAGGTTGCTACAATTAAGTTCTCTAGATGAATGGAGAAGTGAAGCTTATGAAAATGCTAAACTCTTTAAAGAAAAAGTTAAAAAATGGCATGATAGAAGGATCATTGATACGTCCAAAACGTATCTACTTTCCCGAACACTTTTGCTATTGTTTTGCCTCTAATTTGTGTATTTTGGATGCAACTAACACGGACTAACGCTGTTTTCAGCAGAACTGTTACGGTGTCTCGTTTTTGTGCAGAAATCCAACTTTCGGGAAAAACCTCGGGATTTTGACGAAAGGGCCTATTTTCCAAGAATAATGGCGGAGCCAGAAGGACAATTGAAGTGGAGGCCCGAGGGCCCACACCACATGGCGGCGCGGCCCGGGGGGCCCGCGCGGCCATGTGGTGTGGCCCCTCGGCTGGCCTCCGACGCCCCCTTCGGACTACTTATTCGCCTCGACCTAAAAACGCACGGGAAGAAGTCGGAGTCGCCGGAAACCCTCCGAACGCCGCCACATCGCGAAACTCCGTCGCGGGAGCCGGAGTCTCCGTTACGGCACTCCGCCGGGACGGGGAATTGGAGTAGATCATCACCGCCATCACCGCCAACGCCTCTCCATCAACCAGCAATGTTTCCCCCATCCATGTGTGAGTAATTCCCCGCTGTAGGCCGAAGGGGATGGTAGGGATTGGATGAGATTGGTCATGTAATAGCATAAGATTGTTAGGGCATAGTGCCTAGTGTCCGTAGATGGTACTTTTATGATATTGTTGCAACTTGTTATGCTTAATGCTTGTCACTAGGGCCCGAGTGCCATGATCTCAGATCTGAACATGTTATTGATTCATGAAGATATTCGTTGTTTATGATCTTACCCGCAAGTTGTATACACATGTCGCTGTCCGGAACCAATGGCCCCGAAGTGACGAAATCGGGACAACCGGAGGGGATGGCGATGACGTGAGGATCACATGTGTTCACGGAGTGTTAATGCTTTGCTCCGGTACTCTATTAAAAGGAGTACCTTAATATCCAGATAGTTTCCCTTGAGGCCCGGCTGCCACCGGCTGGTAGGACAAAAGATGTTGTGCAAGTTTCTCATTGCGAGCACGTACGACTATAATTGGAACACATGCCTATTGATTGATTAGTACTTGGATACCGTTTTATTATTATCTGCAAATGCCCTGCTATGATTGTTACATGAGTTTCTCTCATCCATGCAACGCCCGTCATCCGTCCCCGTGCCTACAGTATTTTAATCCTGCTGTTTACTATAATCACCACTGCTGTCTTTGTTACTCTGCTGCTGTTATTTCACTACTGCTACTGCTATAAAACTGTTACTACTGATAAACTCTTGCGAGCAAGTCTGTTTCCAGGTGCAGCTGAATTGACAACTCCGCTGTTAAGGCTTTCAAGTATTCTTTGTCTCCCCTTGTGTCGAATCAATAAATTGGGTAATACTTCCCTCGAAGACTGTTGCGATCCCCTATACTTGTGGGTCATCAATCATCAAAAGAGAATTAAATATTGGGGATAAAGTCCTATTGTATCGGTCTCGTCTCAGATTCTTTGCAGGGAAATTACTCTCGAAATGGGAAGGACCATATGTTGTTGAGGAGGTGTATCGTTCAGGAGCGATTAAAATTAGCTCTCTCCAAGGCAATGCTACGCAAGTGGTGAATGGACAAAGACTCAAGCATTATATCTCAGGTGATTCTTATAATGTTGATGTTGATATTACTCGAGTGGAAACACCGGAAGCTTTCATCAAAGGACAAATTGACGATCCACCGTAACTCGACTTTGAATAGGTAACAGTACTGGTAATGAAAAGTTCGCGATTTACTTTCCGAACATTATTTTTGCTGTTTTTGGAAAATAAGAAAAATTACGAGATCGAAACGGAGTGGAAAGGACGCACGAGGGCGTGACACCACAGGCCGGCGCGGCCTGGCCTGGTGATGGCGTGTATTTCACACGTTCGTTGGGCATAACAGAAATACTTGCACCAAGATCACATAAAGCATTACAATCAAAATCTTTGACTCTCATTTTAATGATGGGCTCCCAACCATCCTCTAGCTTTCTAGGAATAGAAGTTTCAAGTTTTAGTTTCTCTTCTCTAGCTTTTATGAGAGCATTTGTAATATGTTTTGTGAAAGCCAAGTTTATAGCACTAGCATTGGGACTTTTAGCAAGTTTTTGCAAGAACTTTATAACTTCAGAGATATGGCAATCATCAAAATCTAAATCATTACAATCTAAGGCAACGGGATTATCATCCCCAAGGTTGGAAAAAATTTCAGCAGTTTTATCACAAGCAATTTCAGCAGTTTTAGCAGTTTCAGGCAGTTTTTCGCGCTTTGCATTAGAAGTGGAAACATTGCTAACACCAATTCTTTCATTAGTATGAGTAGGAGGTGCAGCAACATGTGTAGCATTAGCATTACTAGTGGTGGTAATAGTCCAAACTTTAGCTACATTCTTCTCTTTAGCTAGTTTTTCATTTTCTTCTCTATCCCACCTAGCACGCAGTTCAGCCATTAATCTTATATTCTCATTAATTCTAACTTGGATGGCATTTGCTGTAGTAACAATTTTATTTTCAATACCCCTATTAGGCATAACTTTCGATTTCAAAAGATCAACATCAGAGGCAAGACTATCAACTCTAGAAACAAGAATATCAATTTTATTGAGCTTTTCCTCAACGATTTGTTAAAGGCAGTTTGTGTACTAATAAATTCTTTAAGCATGGCTTCAAGTCCAGGGGGTGTATTCCTATTATTGTTGTAAGAATTCCCATAAGAATTAGCATAACCATTACCATTATTATAAGGATATGGCCTATAGTTATTACTAGAATTGTTCCGATAAGCATTGTTGTTGAAATTATTATTTTTAATGAAGTTTACATCAACATGTTCTTCTTGGGAAACCAATGAAGCTAATGGAACATTATTAGGATCAACATTAGTCCTATCATTCGCAAGCATAGACGTAATAGCATCAACCTTATCATTCAAGGAAGAAGATTCTTCAACAGAATTTACCTTCTTACCTTGCGGAGCTCTTTCCGTGTGCCATTCAGAGTAATTAACCATCATATTATCAAGGAGCTTTGTTGCTTCACCAAGAGTGATGGACATAAAGGTACCTCCAGCAGCTGAATCCAATAAATTCCGCGAAGAAAAATTTAGTCCTGCATAGAAGGTTTGGATGATCATCCAAGTAGTCAGTCCATGGGTTGGGCAATTTTTAACCAGAGATTTCATTCTTTCCCAAGCTTGAGCAACATGTTCATTATCCAATTGTTTAAAATTCATTATGCTACTCCTCAAAGATATAATTTTAGCAGGGGGATAATATCTACCAATAAAAGCATCCTTGCATTTAGTCCAGGAATCAATACTATTCTTAGGCAGAGATAGCAACCAATCTTTAGCTCTTCCTCTTAATGAAAAAGGGAACAATTTTAATTTTATAATTTCACCATCTACATCTTTATACTTTTGCATTTCACATAGTTCAACAAAATTATTGAGATGGGCAGCAGCATCATCAGAACTAACACCAGAAAATTGCTCTCGCATGACAAGATTAAGTAAAGCAGGTTTAATTTCAAAGAATTCTGCTGTAGTAGCAGGTGGAGCAATAGGTGTGCATAAGAAATCATTATTATTTGTGCTAGTGAAGTCACACAACTTAGTATTTTCAGGGTTGGCCATTTTAGCAGTAGTAAATAAAGCAAACTAGATAAAGTAAATGCAAGTAAACTATTTTTTTTGTGTTTTTGATATAGCAAACAAGATAGCAAATAAAGTAAAGCTAGCAACTAATTTTTTTGTGTTTTGATATAAGTGCAGCAAACAAAGTAGTAAATAAAATAAAGCAAGACAAAAACAAAGTAAAGAGATTGAGAAGTGGAGACTCCCTTGCAGCGTGTCTTGATCTCCCCGACAACGGCGCCGGAAAAAGAGCTTGATGGCGTGTATTTCACACGTTCGTTGGGCAACCCCAAGAGGAAGGTATGATGCGCACAGCAGCAAGTTTTCCCTCGAAAGAAACCAAGGTTTATCGAACCAGGAGGAGCCAAGAAGCACGTTGAAGGTTGATGGCGGCGGGATGTAGTGCGGCGCAACACCAGAGATTCCGGCGCCAACGTGGAACCCGCACAACACAACCAAAGTACTTTGCCCCAACGAAACAGTGAGGTTGTCAATCTCACCGGCTTGCTGTAACAAAGGATTAACCGTATTGTGTGGAAGATGATTGTTTGCAGAGAAAATAGTAAACAAGTATTGCAGCAGATTTGTATTTCAGTATTAAAAGAATGGACCGGGGTCCACAGTTCACTAGAGGTGTCTCTCCCATAAGATAAAAGCATGTTGGGTGAACAAATTACAGTCGGGCAATTGACAAATAGAGAGGGCATAACAATGCACATACATGACATGATAAGTATAGTGAGATTTAATTGGGCATTACGACAAAGTACATAGACCGCCATCCAACTGCATCTATGCCTAAAAAGTCCACCTTCAGGTTATCATCCGAACCCCCTCCAGTATTAAGTTGCAAAGCAACAGACAATTGCATTAAGTATGGTGCATAATGTAATCAACAACTACATCCTCGGACATAGCGCCAATGTTTTATCCCTAGTGGCAACAGCACAACACAACCTTAGAACTTTCTGCACATCGTCCCAGGTGTCAATGCAGGCATGAACCCACTATCGAGCATAAGTACTCCCTCTTGGAGTTAAAAGTAAAAACTTGGCCTGAGCCTCTACTAGAAACGGAGAGCATGCAAGATCATAAACAACACATGTATAATAACTTGATAATTAACATGACATGGTATTCTCTATCCATCGGATCCCGACAAACACAACATATAGAATTACGAGATAGATGATCTTGATCATGTTAGGCAGCTCACAAGATCCAACAATGAAGCACAATGAGGAGAAGACAACCATCTAGCTACTGCTATGGACCCATAGTCCAGGGGTGAACTACTCACTCATCACTCCGGAGGCGACCATGGCGGTGTAGAGTCCTCCGGGAGATGAATCCCTCTCCGGCAGGGTGCCGGAGGAGATCTCCGAATCCCCGAGATGGGATCGGCGGCGACGGCGTCTCAGTAAGGTTTTCCGTATCGTGGTTTTTCGCATCAGGGGTTTCGCGACGGAGGCTTTAAGTAGGCGGAAGGGCAGGTCAAGGGGCGTCACGAGGGGCCCACACTATAGGTCGGCGCGGCCAGGGCTTGGGCCACGCCGCCCTATAGTTTGGCCACCTCGTGGCCCCACTTCGTGTGTTCTTCGGTCCTCTGGAAGCTCCGTGGAAAAATAGGGCCCTGGGTCTTCGTTTCGTCCAATTCCGAGAATATTTCGTTACTAGGATTTCGAAACCAAAAACAGCGAGAAAACGAGAACCGGCACTTCGGCATCTTGTTAATAGGTTAGTTCCAGAAAATGCACTAATATGACATAAAGTGTGCATAAAACATGTAGGTATCATCAATAATATGGCATAGAACATAAGAAATTATCGATACGTCGGAGACGTATCAAGCATCCCCAAGCTTAGTTCTGCTCGTCCCGAGCAGGTAAAACGATAACAAAGATAATTTCTGAAGTGATATGCCATCATAACCTTGATCATACTATTTGTAAACATATGTAGTGGATGCAGCGATCATAACAATGGTGATGACATGAGTAAACAGGTGAATCATATAGCAAAGACTTTTCATGAATAGTACTTCAAGACAAGTATTAATAAGTCTTGCATAAGAGTTAACTCATAAAGCAATAAATCAAAGTAAAGGTATTGAAGCAACACAAAGGAAGATTAAGTTTCAGCGGTTGCTTTCAACTTGTAACATGTATATCTCATGGATAATTGTCAACATAGAGTAATATGACAAGTACAATATGCAAGTATGTAGGAATCAATGCACAGTTCACACAAGTGTTTGCTTCTTGAGGTGGAGAGAAATAGGTGGACTGACTCAACATAAAAGTAAAGAGAATGGTCCTTCAAAGAGGAAAGCATCGATTGCTATATTTGTGCTAGAGCTTTTATTTTGAAAACATGAAACAATTTTGTCAACGGTAGTAATAAAGCATATGAGTTATGAAAGTTATATCTTACAAGTTGCAAGTCTCATGCATAGTATACTAATAGTGCCCGCACCTTGTCCTAATTAACTTGGACTACCGGATCTTTGCAATGCACATGTTTTGACCAAGTGTCACAATGGGGTACCTCCATGCCGCTCGTACAAAGGTCTAAGGAGAAAGCTCGCATTTTGGATTTCTCGCTTTTGATTATTCTCAACTTAGACATCCATACCGGGACAACATGGACAACAGATAATGGACTCCTCTTTAATGCATAAGCATGTGGCAACAATTTTTATTCTCATATGAGATTGAGGATATATGTCCAAACTGAAACTTCCACCATGAATCATGGCTTTAGTTAGCGGCCCAAAGTTCTTCTCTAACAATATGCATGCTCCAACCATGAAGGTGGTAGATCTCTCTTGCTTCGTACAAGACGGACATGCATAGCAACTCACATGATATCCAACAAAGAATAGTTGATGGCGTCCCCGTAAACATGGTTATCGCTCAACAAGCAACTTAATAAGAGATAAAGTGCATAAGTACATATTCAATACCACAATAGTTTTTAAGCTATTTGTCCCATGAGCTATATATTGCAAAGGTGAATGATGGAATTTTAAAGGTAGCACTCAAGCAATTTACTTTGGAATGGCGGATAAATACCATGTAGTAGTAGGTATGGTGGACACAAATGGCATAGTGGTTGGCTCAAGTATTTTGGATGCATGAGAAGTATTCCCTCTCGATACAAGGTTTAGGCTAGCAAGGTTATTTGAAACAAACACAAGGATGAACGGTACAACAAAACTCACATAAAAGTCATATGGTAAACATTATAAGACTCCATACCGTCTTCCTTGTTGTTCAAAACTCAATACTAGATGTTATCTAGACTCTAGAGAAACCAAATATGCAAACCAAATTAGCAAGCTCTAAGTATTTCTTCATTAATGGGTGCAAAGTATATGATGCAAGAGCTTAAACATGAGCACAACAATTGCCAAGTATCAAATTATCCAAGACATTGTAGCAATTTACTACATGTATCATTTTCCAATTCCAACCATATAACAATTTAACGAAGAAGAAACTTCGCCATGAATACTATGAGTAGAGCCTAAGGACATATTTGTCCATATGCAACAGCGGAGCGTGTCTCTCTCCCATAAAGTGAATGCTAGGATCCATTTTATTCAAACAAAACAAAAAAACAAAAACAAACCGACGCTCCAAGCAAAGTACATAAGATGTGGCCGAATAAAAATATAGTTTCGGGGAGGAACTCGATAATGTTGTCGATGAAGAAGGGGATGCCTTGGGCATCCCCAAGCTTAGACGCTTGAGTCTTCTTAATATATGCAGGGGTGAACCACCGGGGCATCCCCAAGCTTAGAGCTTTCACTCTCCTTGATCATATTGCATCATACTCCTCTCTTGATCCTTGAAAACTTCCTCCACACCAAACTCGAAACAACTCATTAGAGGGTTAGTGCATAATAAAAATTCACATGTTCAGAGGTGACACAATCATTCTTAACACTTCTGGACATTGCATAAAGCTACTGGACATTAGTGGATCAAAGAAATTCATCCAACATAGCAAAAGAGGCAATGCGAAATAAAAGACAGAATCTGTCAAAACAGAACAGTCCGTAAAGATGGATTTTATTAGGCCACCAGACTTGCTCAAACGAAAATGCTCAAATTGAATGAAAGTTGCGTACATATCTGAGGATCATGCTCGTAAATTGGCGTAATTTTCTGAGCTACCTACAGGGAGATAGACCCAGATTCGTGACAGCAAAGAAATCTGGAACTGCGCAGTAATCCAAATCTAGTACTTATTTTTCTATCAAAGACTTTACTTGGCACAACAAAACTCAAAACTAAGATAAGGAGAGGTTGCTACAGTAGTAAACAACTTCCAAGACACAAATATAAAACAAAAATACTGGAGTAAAAACATGGGTTGTCTC
>NC_061512.1:142870237-142883889 GCF_022539505.1 Lolium rigidum
GAGACGCAAATGAATTACAAAATACATACGTTTACGAGCGTGTCAGATCCGTTGACTAAAACCTCTCCCGTGAGCAAAACATGATAAAGCACCGGAAGGCCAAGGTGTTATATCTTTACAAATGTAAACTAGATTATTGACTCTAGTGCAAGTGGGAGACTGAAGGAGATATGCCCTAGAGGCAATAATAAAGTGGTTATTATTTATATCTTTATGTTTATGATAAATGTTTATATATCATGCTATAATTGTATTAACCGAAACATTAGTACATGTGAGATATGTAGACAACAAAGAAGTCCCTAGTATGCCTCTTAAACTAGCTTGTTGATTAATGGATGATTAGTTTCATAATCATGAACATTGGATGTTATTAATAACAAGGTTATATCATTATATGAATGATGTAATGGACACACCCAATTAAGCATAGCATAAGATCTCGTCATTAAGTTATTTGCTATAAGCTTTCGATACATAGTTACCTAGTCCTTATGACCATGAGATCATGTAAATCACTTATACCGGAAAGGTACTTTGATTACATCAAACGCCACTGCGTAAATGGGTGGTTATAAAGGTGGGATTAAGTATCCGGAAAGTATGAGTTGAGGCATATGGATCAACGAGTGGGATTTGTCCATCCCGATGACGGATAGATATACTCTGGGCCCTCTCGGTGGAATGTCGTCTAATGTCTTGCAAGCATATGAATAAGTTCATAAGAGACCACATACCACGGTACGAGTAAAGAGTACTTGTCAGGAGACGAGGTTGAACGAGGTATAGAGTGATACCGAAGATCAAACCTCGGACAAGTAAAATATCGCGTGACAAAGGGAATTGGTATCGTATGTGAATGGTTCTTTCGATCACTGAAGTCATCGTTGAATATGTGGGAGCCATTATGGATCTCCAGATCCCGCTATTGGTTATTGGTCGGAGTGAGTACTCAACCATGTCCGCATAATTCACGAACCGTAGGGTGACACACTTAAAGTTGGATGTTGAAATGGTAGAACTTGAATATGGAATGGAGTTCGAATATTTGTTCGGAGTCCCGGATGAGATCCCGGACATCACGAGGAGTTCCGGAATGGTCCGGAGAATAAGATTCATATATAGGAAGTCATATTCCAAGTTTGGAAATGATCCGGTGCATTTATGGCAGGTTCTAGAAGGTTCTAGAAAAGTCCGGAAGAATAGCATTATGGAAGGTGGAGTCCCGGAGGGACTCCACTAGCATGGCCGGCCAGCCCTAAGGGGAAGGAATCCCAGGTGGATTCCACCTGAGGTGGCCGGCCACCCCACCTAAGGAAAAGGTGGGAGTCCCACCTTGGGTAGGACTCCCTCCTTGAGTAGGTTTCCCACTTTTGGGAAGTTTTGGTGTTGGGGTCTTATTCGAAGACTTGGACTACAACTCTTGGGGCTTCCACCTATATAATGAGGGGCATAGGGGAGGGGGTGACCACCACAAGCCCATAGCTTGGCCGCACCCATAGGTGGCCGGCCACCCCTCTCCCAACCCTAGCCGCCCCCTCTCTCCTCCTCTTCTCCCGCACGCTTAGCGAAGCTCCGCCGGAGATCTCCATCGCCACCGCCACCACGCCGTCGTGCTGCCGGATTCAAGGAGGAGCTACTACTTCCGCTGCCCGCTGGAACGGGGAGAAGGACGTCGTCTTCATCAACAACCGAACGTGTGACCGAGTACGGAGGTGCTGCCCGTTCGTGGCGCCGGAACCGATCGTGATCAAGATCTTCTACGCGCTTTTGCAAGCGGCAAGTGATCGTCTACCGCAGCAATAAGAGCCTACTCTTATAGGCTTTGGAATCTCTTCAAGGGTTAGTCTTGATCATCTCCTCGTTGCTACCGTCTTCTAGATTGCATCTTGGCTTGGATTGCGTGTTCGCGGTAGGAAATTTTTTTTTGTTTTCTATGCAACGTTATCCTACAAATTGATCATCATATCATCAAGAAACTTTGTTGCGGCGCCTAAGGTGATGGACATAAAAGTACCTCTAGCAGCTGAATCCAATAGGTTCCGCGAAGCAAAATTCAGTCATGCATAGAAGGTTTGGATGATCATCCAAGTAGTTAGTTCATGGGTAGGGCAATTCTTTACCAAAGATTTCATTCTTTCCCATGCTTGAGCAACATGTTCATTATCCAATTGCTTAAAATTCATTATGCTACTTCTCAAAGATATAATTTTAGCAGGAGGATAATATCTACCAATGAAAGCATCTTTACATTTAGTCCATGAATCAATACTATTCTTAGGAAAAGATAGCAACCAATCTTTAGCTCTTCCTCTTAAGGAGAAAGGAAACAATTTCAGTTTTATAATGTCCCCATCTACATCCTTATACTTTTGCATTTCACAAAGTTCAACAAAATTATTAAGATGGGCAGCAGCATCATCAGAACTAACACCAGAAAATTGCTCTCTCATAACAAGATTTAGTAAAGCAGGTTTAATTTCATAAAATTCTGCTGTCGTAGCAGGTGGCGCAATAGGAGTGCATATAAAATCATTATTATTGGTGCTAGTGAAATCACACAACTTAGTGTTCTCAGGAGTATTCATTTTGACAGTATTAAAGATAAACTAAGCAGAACAGAAATAAATAAAGTAAAACTAGTAACTAATTTTTTTGTGTTTTTGATATAGAGAAAGCAAACAAGAAAAATGAAATAAAGTAAAGCAAGTAACTAATTTTTGTGTTTTTGATGTAAAGAAAGCAAACCAAACAGAAAATAAAATAAAATAAAGCAAAGCAAGACAATAACAAAGTAAAGAGATTGGATGTGGGAGACTCCCCTTGCAGCGTGTCTTGATCTCCCCGGCAACGGCGCGAGAAAACAGTCTTGATGGCGCGTGATGCACACGTCCGTTGGGAACCCCAAGAGGAAGGTGTGATGCGCACAGCAGTAAGTTTTCCCTCAGAAAGAAACCAAGGTTATCGAACCAGTAGGAGATGAAGGCCACATGAAGGTTGTTGGTGAAGGAGTGTAGTGCGGCGCAACACCAGGGATTCCGGCGCCAACGTGGAACCTGCACAACACAATCAAAATACTTTGCCCCAACTTAACAGAGTGAGGTTGTCAATCTCACCGGCTTGCTGTAAACAAAGGATTAAACGTATGGTGTGGAGAATGATGTTTGTTTGCAATGAGCAGCGAGAGAACAATGATTGCGTAGATTGTATTCAGATGTAAAAGAATGGACCGGGGTCCACAGTTCACTAGTGGTGTCTCTCCAATAAGATAAATAGCATGTTGGGTGAACAAATTACAGTTGGGCAATTGAAAAATAGAGAGGGCATAACAATTCACATACATATCATGATGACTACTATGAGATTTACTTAGGGCATTACGACAAAGTACATAGACCGCTATCCAGCATGCATCTATGCCTAAAAAGTCCACCTTCGGGTTAGCATCCGCACCCCTTCCAGTATTAAGTTGCAAACAACGAGACAATTGCATTAAGTATGGTGAGTAATGTAATCAACACAAATATCCTTAGACAAAGCATTGATGTTTTATCCCTAGTGGCAACGAGCACATCCACAACCTTAGAACTTTCATCACTCGTCCCGGATTCAATGGAGGCATGAACCCACTATCGAGCATAAATACTCCCTCTTGAAGTCACAAGTATCAACTTGGCCAGAGCCTCTACTAGCAACGAAGAGCATGCAAGATCATAAACAACACATATATGATAGATCAATAATCAACTTGACATAGTATTCCATATTCATCGGATCCCAACAAACACAACATGTAGCATTACAAATAGACGATCTTGATCATGATAGGCAGCTCACAAGATCTAAACATGATAGCACAAGAGGAGAAGACAACCATCTAGCTACTGCTATGGACCCATAGTCCAAGGATGAACTACACACACATCAGTTCGGAGGCGATCATGGTGATGTAGAGTCCTCCGGGTGATGATTTCCCTCTCCGGCAGGTTGCCGGAGGCGATCTCCTGAATCCCCCGAGATGGGATTGGCGGCGGCGGCGTCTGATGTCTACGGGTGCTTCTATTCTTGTAGACAGTGTTGGGCCTCCAAGAGCAGAGGTTTGTAGAACAACAGCAAGTTTCCCTTAAGTGGATCACCCAAGGTTTATCGAACTCAGGGAGGAAGAGGTCAAAGATATCCCTCTCAAGCAACCCTGCAATCACGATACAAGAAGTCTCTTGTGTCCCCAACACACCTAATACACTTGTCAGATGTATAGGTGCACTAGTTCGGCGAAGAGATAGTGAAATACAAGTGGTATGAATGAATATGAGCAGTAGTAACGGCGCCGAGAAAAGTGCTTGCTAGCGTACGGTTGATGGTAGTAATATTGCGGGAAGTAAAGATGCGGTAAAATAGTAAACGAGGCGATGATTGCGGTATTTGGAAACAAGGCCTAGGGATCATACTTTCACTAGTGGACACTCTCAACATTGATCACATAAATAAATAAGTTCTCTTCCTTTGTGCTACATATACTCTTGTTTGATAATGAACACCATTCGTTGTGTAGGGCTACAAGAGCACCTCAATGCCGGAGTTAACAAGCTCCACAACATTCGACATTCATATTTAAGTAACCTTTAGAGCATAATAGATCTTTGCAATTTAAACCGAGTACTAACATAGCATGCACCACTGTCACCATCACACTACGAAGGGGGAATAAATCACATCAATACTATCATAGTAACAATTAACTCCATAACCTACAAGAGATTATGATCATAGCCTACGCCAAGTACTACACGATGCACACACTTGTCACCGTTACACCATGGAGGAGGAATAGAGTACTTTAATAACATCACAAGAGTAGCACATAGACTAATAGTGATACAAAACTCATATGAATCTCAATCATGTAAAGCAGCTCATGAGATTATTGTATTGAAGTACATAGGAGAGAGATTAACCACATAGCTACCGGTACAGCCCTTAGCCTCGATGGAGAACTACTCCCTCCTCATGGGAGACAGCAGCGTTGATGAAGATGGCGGTGGTGTCGATGGAGGAGCCTTCCGGGGGCACTTCCCCGTCCCGGCGGCGTGCCGGAACAGAGACTTTTGTCCCCCAGATCTTGGCTTCGCGATGGCGGCGGCTCTGGAAGGTTTCTCGTACCGTGGCTTTTCCGTATCGAGGTTTTAGGTCAGGGACCTTTAAATAGGCGAAGAGGCGGAGTCGGAGGGGTGACGAGGCGGTGACACAATAGGGGGGCGCGGCCCAGGCCCTGGCCGCGCCGCCCTATCATCTGGGCCCACCAGGGCTCCCCTCTGGTGGCTCTCGGGTGTTCTGGAAGCTTCGTGGAAAAATAGGATGCTGGGCATTGATTTCATCCGATTCCGAGAATATTTCCTTACTAGGATTTCTGGAACCAAAAATCGCAGAAAACAGCAACTGGCCCTTCGGCATCTCGTCAATAGGTTAGTTCCGGAAAACGCATAATTATGACATATAATGTGTATAAAACATGTGAGTATCATCATAAAAGTAGCATGGAACATAAGAAATTATAGATACGTTTGGGACGTATCAAGCATCCCCAAGCTTAGTTCCTACTCGCCCTCGAGTAGGTAAACGATAACAAGGATAATTTCTGAAGTGACATGCTATCATAATCTTGATCAATACAATTGTAAAGCATATGTAATGAATGCAGCGATTCAAAGCAATGGTAAAGATAATGACTAAACAATTGAATCATATAGCAAAGACTTTTCATGAATAATACTTTCAAGACAAGCATCAATAAGTCTTGCATAAGAGTTACTCATAAAGCAATAAATCCTTAGTAAAGGCATTGAAGCAACACAAAGGATGATTAAGTTTCAGCGGTTGCTTTCAACTTCAACATGTATATCTCATGGATAATTGTCAACATAAAGCAATATAACAAGTGCAATAAGTAAACATGTAAGAATCAGTGCACACAGTTCATACAAGTGTTTGCTTCTAAGATAGAAATAAGTAGGTAAACTGACTCAACAATAAAGTAAAAGAATGGCCCTTCGCAGAGGGAAGCAGGGATTAAATCATGTGCTAGAGCTTTTTAAGTTTTGAAATCATATAGAGAGCATAAAAGTAAAGTTTTGAGAGGTGTTTGTTGTTGTCAACGAATGGTAGTGGGCACTCTAACCCCCTTGCCAAACAGACTTTCAAAGAGCGGCTCCCATGAAGGACGTTATCTCTACCAGCAAGGTAGATCATCCCACTTCTCTTTTGTTTACACATGTATTTTAGTTTTATTTATGGTTGACACTCCTCCCAACCTTTTGCTTACACAAGCCATGGCTAACCGAATCCTCGAGTGCCTTCCAACATTCTCATACCATGAAGGAGTGTCTATTTGCAAAATTAAGTTGCTTACTGATGAATCAGAGCAAAACATGTGAAGAGAATTATTAATGAAGGTTGATTAATTGGGGGCTGGGAACCCCGCGCCGACTCTTTTGCAAAATTATTGGATAAGCGGATGAAGCCACTAGTCCATTGGTGAAATCTGCCCAACAAGATTGAAAGATAAAACACCACATACTTCCTCATGAGCTATAAAACATTGACACAAATAAGGAGTAATAAAGTTTTGGATTGTTAAAGGTAGCACATGAAGTAATTTACTTTGAAATGGCAGAGAAATACCATGTGGTAGGTAGGTATGGTAGACACAAATGGCATAGTATTTGTCTCAAGGATTTTGGATGCACGAGAAGAATTCCTCTCAATACAAGGCTAGGCTAGCAAGGTTGTTTGAAGCAAACTCAAGTATGAAATGGTGCAGCAAGACTCACATATGAACATATTGCAAACATTATAAGACTTTACATCGTCTCCTTGTTGTTCAAACACCTTAACCAGAAAATATCTAGACTCTAGAGAAACTAATCATGCAAACCAAATTTTAACAAGCTCTATGTAGTTCTTCATTAATAGGTACAAAGTACATGATGCAAGAGCTTAAACATGATCTATATGAGCACAACAATTGCCAAGTATCAAATTATTCAAGACATTATACCAATTACCACATGCGGCATTTTCTGTTTCCAACCATATAACAATTAACGAAGCAGTTTCAACCTTCGCCATGAACATTAAAAGCTAAGAACACATGTGTTCATATGAACCAGCGGAGCGTGTCTCTCTCCCACACAATCATTTATTCAGAGAATGAAAATAACAAAACAAAAATAAAAGCACACAGACGCTCCAAGTAAAGCACATAAAATGTGACCGAATAAAAATATAGTTTCAAGAGAAGAAATCTGATAATTTGTTGATGAAGAAGGGGATGCCTTGGGCATCCCCAAGCTTAGATGCTTGAGTCTTCTTGAAATATGCAGGGATGAACCACGGGGGCATCCCCAAGCTTAGACTTTTCACTCTTCTTGATCATATTGTATCATCCTCCTCTCTTGACCCTTGAAAACTTCCTCCACACCAAACTCGAAACAAACTCATTAGAGGGTTAGTGCATAATAAAAAATTCACATGTTCAGAGGTGACACAATCATTATTAACACTTCGGACATTGCTCAAAGCTACTTGGAAGTTAATGGAACAAAGAAATCCATCCAACACAGCAAAAGAGGCAATGCGAAATAAAAGGCAGAATCTGTCAAAACAGAACAGTCCGTAAAGACGAATTTTAAAGAGGCACCAGACTTGCTCAGATGAAAATGCCCAAATTGAATGAAAGTTGCGTACATATCTGAGGATCACGCATGTATATTGGCAGATTTTTCTGAGTTAGCTACAGAGAATCATACCCAAATTCGTGACAGCAAGAAATTTGTTTCTGCGCAGTAATCCAAATCTAGTATGAACCTTACTATCAAAGACTTTACTTGGCACAACAAATGCAATAAAATAAGATAAGGAGAGGTTGCTACAGTAGTAACAACTTCCAAGACTCAAATATAAAACAAAAGTACTGTAGTAAAATAAACACATGGGTTATCTCCCAAGAAGTGCTTTCTTTATAGCCATTAAGATGGGCTCAACAGTTTTAATGATGCACTCATAAGGATGAGAGTTGAAGCAAATAGAGCATCAAAAAGCAAGTATGAAACAAATTTAAGCCTAACCCACTTCCTATGAAAAGGAATCTTGTAAATAAACAAGTGAAAGAAAAACAAAGTGAATAGCATAGGAAGACAAAACAAGTGTAACTTCAAAAATTTCAGCATATAGAGAGGTGTTTTAGTAACATGAAAATTTCTACAACCATATTTTCCTCTCTCATAATAATTTCCAGTAGCATCATGAACAAACTCAACAATATAATTATCACATAAAGCATTCTTATCATGAGTCTCATGCATAAAATAATTACTACTCCCAACATAAGCATAGTCATTCTTATTAATTGTAGTGGGAGAAAATTCAACAAAGTAGCTATCATTATTATTCTCATCACCATAATCATCAAATGTAGGAGGCATAGTATAATCATAATAAACTTTATCCTCAATAGTAGGTGGCACCAAAATACCACTATCATTATAATCATCATAAATAGGAGGCAAAGTATCATCAAAGAAAATTTTCTCCTCAATGCTTGGGGGACTAAAAAGATCATGAAAACCAGCTTCCCCAAGCTTAGAACTTTCTATATCATTATCAACAATGGTGTTCAAAGCGTTCATATTAATATTACTACCAGCATGCAAATAAGGTTCCATAGGTTTTTTAATTTTCGCATTAAACCATTCATGTCTTGACTCAGGAAATAGTACAAAAAGCTCACAGATGTTTTCCGTTATGCCTTACTAGTGTTTAAAAACAAGAAACAAAAAGATGCAATTGAAGGATCTAAAGGAAATAGCTTCGAGCACACACACGACGGCAACAGAAAAGTACTTAGTTACCTGGGACCGGAGTATGAGTGCCTTTACCTTTCCTCCCCGGCAACGGCGCCGTGAAAAGTGCTTGATGTCTACGGGTGCTTCTATTCTTGTAGACAGTGTTGGGCCTCCAAGAGCGAGAGGTTTGTAGAACGGCAGCAAGTTTCCCTTAAGTGGATCACCCAAGGTTTATCGAACTCGGGGAGGAAGAGGTCAAAGATATCCCTCTCAAGCAACCCTGCAATCACGATACAAGAAGTCTCTTGTGTCCCCAACACACCTAATACACTTGTCGGATGTATAGGTGCACTAGTTCGGCGAAGAGATAGTGAAATACAAGTGGTATGAATGAATATGAGCAGTAGTAAGGGCGCCGAGAAAAGTGCTTGCCGGCGTACGGTTGATGGCGATAATATTGCGGGAAGTAAAGATGCGATAAAAACAGTAAACAAGCGATGATTGCAGTATTTGGAAACAAGGCCTAGGGATCATACTTTCACTAGTGGACACTCTCAACATTGATCACATAAATAAATAAGTTCTCTTCCTTTGTGCTACATATACTCTTGTTTGATAATGAACATCATTCGTTGTGTAGGGCTACAAGAGCACCTCAATGCCGGAGTTAACAAGCTCCACAACATTCGACATTCATATTTAAGTAACCTTTAGAGCATAATAGATCTTTGCAATTTAAACCGAGTACTAACATAGCATGCACACTGTCACCATCACACTACGAAGGGGGAATAAATCACATCAATACTATCATAGTAATAATTAACTCCATAACCTACAAGAGATTATGATCATAGCCTACGCCAAGTACTACACGATGCACACACTGTCACCGTTACACCATGGAGGAGGAATAGAGTACTTTAATAACATCACAAGAGTAGCACATAGACTAATAGTGATACAAAACTCATATGAATCTCAATCATGTAAAGCAGCTCATGAGATTATTGTATTGAAGTACATAGGAGAGAGATTAACCACATAGCTACCGGTACAGCCCTTAGCCTCGATGGAGAACTACTCCCTCCTCATGGGAGACAGCAGCGTTGATGAAGATGGCGGTGGTGTCGATGGAGGAGCCTTCCGGGGGCACTTCCCCGTCCCGGCGGCGTGCCGGAACAGAGACTTATGTCCCCTGGATCTTGGCTTCGCGATGGCGGCGGCTCTGGAAGGTTTCTCGTACCGTGGCTTTTCCGTATCGAGGTTTTAGGTCAGGGACCTTTAAATAGGCGAAGAGGCGGAGTCGGAGGGGTGACGAGGCGGTGACACAATAGGGGGCGCGGCCCGAGGCCCCGGCCGCGCCGCCCTATCATCCGGGCCCACCGGGGCTCCCCTCCGGTGGCTCTCGGGTGTTCCGGAAGCTTCGTGGAAAAATAGGATGCTTGGGCATTGATTTCGTCCGATTCCGAGAATATTTCCTTACTAGGATTTACGGAACCAAAAAAGCGAGAAAACGACAAGCGGCCCTTCGGCATCTCGTCAATAGGTTAGTTCCGGAAAACGCATAATTATGACATATAATGTGTATAAAACATGTGAGTATCATCATAAAAGTAGCATGGAACATAAGAAATTATAGATACGTTTGGGACGTATCAGCGTCTCTGGAACTTTTTCCGTATCGCGGCTCTCGGTAATAGGGTTTTCGCGACGGAGAGTATAAGTAGGCGGAAGGGCAGAGTCGGAGGAGGCACGGGGGCCCCACACCATAGGGCGGCGCGGGCCCCCCCTTGGCCGCGCGGCCTTGTGGTGTCGGCGCCCCGTGGCCCCACTTCGTATCCTCTTCGGTCTTCTGGAAGCTCCGTGGAAAAATAAGACCCTGGGCATTCGTTTCGTCCAATTTCGAGAATATTTCCTGTGTAGGATTTCTGAAACCAAAAACAGCACAAAACATGAACTAGCGCTTCGGCATCTCGTTAATAGGTTAGTGCCAGAAAATGCGTATAAATGATGTAAAGTGTGTATAAAACATGTGAGTATTATCATAAAACTAGCATGGAACATAAGAAATTATAGATACGTTTGAGACGTATCAAAGCTCTGCACACTATGTACTGGAGAGATCCTAAATAATGGTGTGAAAATGGAGAACTACATGTGAGCCGCTCTTGAAGCCACTATATGAAAGGATGATAGATCATTTGATGTCATTCGTTGAGATAGACATACATACCTCTTAAAATATATTTTCAACACCTCTATTGCATTCAAAATAAATAAAAACTCTAGCACATGAGTAATCTTGCTTCCCTATGTGCATGGCCTTTCTTTTACTTTTATGTTGAGTCTTCATCTTCTTACTTTATGCACCAATTAAGGGAGCATAGTTGTCATTCTGAGTATAATGTGCATAGTCCCAAAATTTATTATTGATTGATTCATGATTATGTTATTGCTTGTTCTTAAATTACTTGTATCTAGTCACCCTTTGAACTTTAAAGTTATCCTAGCATTTATGTTTTGCTACTTCATAAAGGACAATCTGAGTACCACTTTGATATGTTTTCTTTATGCTTAAAAACAAACAGTTGCTTTCAGTGCACTATTATTCATGATCTTTTGTTTGAGTTACTTTTCATGTTATAACATAGTTGCTAAGTGCTATTGTTAGAATTATATCTATCATGCCTATGTTCAGAGTACTTCGATCCCAGCTGACAATGCTTTTACAATAAACTTGATCAAGATTGTGTTAGCTTCATGTCACCTCAAAAATTATTTTTGTTATCACTTACCTACTCGACGACGAGCAGGAGTTAAGCTTGGGGATGTTGATACGTTGCAATCGTATCTATAATTTTTAATGCTCCATGCTTGTTTTACACCGATTTTTATGTGTTTTGTTTACACTTCGTTGCACTTTTATGCATTTTCCAGAACTAACCTATTGACAAGATGTCATAGTGTCAGTTCCCTGTTTTCTGATGTTTTGTATTTCAGACAAGTTGTACAGGAAATATTCTTGAAATAGGACAAAACAAAAGGCGAAGTTCCTATTTTACTAACGAAGATGGAGTCCAGAGGAGAGACAAATAAGTTCGACGAGGCGGCCACACATGCCCTGGGCGCGACCCACCCCCTAGCCGCGCCTAGGGGTGGTGTGGGCCCCTCGGTCATCCACCGAGCTCGCCCTTCCGCTTATTTATTCACCTGTTCGGGAAAAACCTAAATACCCGAGCCTCCATCCACGAAAAGTTCCGTCGCGGCCGCCATCACCGACCCTAGTTCGGGAGGGTTCTGAAGCTCTTCCCGGCACCCTGTCGGAGAGGGAGATCATCACCGCATGCCTCTACATCGCCATGACCACCTCTGAAGTGATGCGAGAGTAGTTCATCTCTGGACTACGGGTCCATAGCGGTAGCTAGATGGTTGTATTCTCCAATTTATGCTTCATATTTATATCTTATGAGATGCCTATCATGATCAAGATGATCTTTATGTAATGCTACATGTTGTGTTTGCTGGGATTCGATGAATATTGAATACTATGGTTGAGATTGATTATATACTTGTCATATGTTATTTGTGATCCTGCATGCTCTTCGTTGCTAGTAGATGCTCTGGCCAAGTATGTGCTTGTGACTCCAATAGGGAGTATTTATGCTCGATAGTGGGTTCATGCCTCTAGTAATCTGAGACAGTGACAATAACTTCTAAGATTGTAGATGTGATGTTGCTACTAGGGAGAAAACAACAATGCTTTGTATGAGGATAATTCTATTGTTTACTTTACACACTTTGCTTAATGCAATAATTTGTTGCTTGCAACTTAATACTGAAAGAGGTGCGGACGCTAACCGGAAGTTGGATTATTAGTCATAGACGCAGTTGGATTACGGTCTATGTATTATGTTGTAATGCCCAAACGAATCGCATACTAATCATCTTGTCATGTATGGTCTTTATTCTGTCAATTGCCTAGCTGTAATTTGTTCATCCAAAATGTTGTTTCTCTTTATGGAGAGATACCTCTAGTGAACTGTGGACCCCGGTCCTTTCTTTTACACTGATAAAATCATCTACTGCAAACACTTGTTATGTTTACTTACTGCAAGCACTGTTCTCTTTAATTTTACTGCAAACAAACATCTCTTTTCACACTATACGGTTAATTCTTTGTTTTCAGCAAAACCGGTGAGATTGACAACCTCACTGTAAGTTGGGGCAAAGTATTTTGGTTGTGTTGTGTGCATGTTCCACGTTGTTGCTGTCGCCGGTAGTGCGCCCTGCCAAAAGTCAGCCAGCAACACCTTCAGAAGTCATTTCTTTCTCCTACTGGTCGATTCAACCTTGGTTTCTTACTGAGAGAAAACTTGCTACTGTGTTCATCATACCTTCCTCTTGGGTTCCCAAACGGTGTGTTCTGCACTCATCACACCGCACCAGCAAAATCACGGATGTGTGCACCTACAAGGGAAGCAGCCCTGATACGGCTTGTTCCTAGCCGTCATTGGCCTGCCTGGCCCGCGGTAGCCCAGATCGAGCCCATCACAGTGCGTCGCCCAGTGAGGGAGAGCCATGCCGCCACAACATTCGCCCCCCAAGATCTGCAGTAGCGCCGCCCAAAGAACCTTCGCGCATGCCTGGAACCGCCACAGAAGCACCCATCGAGGTCATCGTCTCCTATTCCGCACCGCTGTAAGCCACTGACAAGGGATTAACTTATCAATGCCTATGGATTGTAGGCTAGGGTTTAGTTAGAAGTAGAGGGCAAGTAGATCTCGAAGGTTTCAGCCGAAAAGTACTCGA
>NC_061512.1:142883989-142917076 GCF_022539505.1 Lolium rigidum
GTTTTCTTCTAGAGATATGTTTTGAGTTTCAACATTTGTGCAAAGAAGGAGTTACACCTATAAATTTGATGTATATTCAATAAAATAGTTCATATGATGTAAATCGCTATAGATTATGATAACCTTAATTTGTCTTGCTTATTAGTACTCTTGCTTACCATCATAAAGTGCTCCAGTCTTCAAACCCTGTGTATATATAGGTACTATCAAAAAAAGATCAACATCAATACTGGAGCTCCGAAGAGAAATATAAGTTTTTTACAGTTGAGCAATTCTGTGATAAGTTCAAAGCATCCCAAAGTGGTCAGAATCTTGCCGAGGAGCTTTCAATGCCGTGTGACAGAATCAAAAGGACACAAGAATGCCCTGTCTTTCAGTATCTACTCATTATCCAAGTGGGATCTCCTCAAGGCATGTTTTGCACGGGAGCTCCTTCTTATGAAAAGGAATTCCTTCCTCTATATATCAAAAACTATTCAGGTAACCAGTAGAAGCTGTCGTTTGGTGACAATGCGGTTGATGCATGCATATATTTTGTCTAGTTTACAGTTCTATACCTCATGTCACAAGCTATGTTCATGAGCGTAAGCTGAGTTCTAGTCCGTATGTACTATGTTCAAATTACATGCATTATACTCGGTATTCATCGAAGATAGAAATAAAACAAAAAAATAGAAGCAGTGTGTCTGTATTAGGTTGTATTGTTATGGAGGTTGAATAAAGATTTAACACCAAAAAATTGAGATCCTTAAAGTTGCGTCGTCATATGCTATATTTACATCTACATTTGAGCCACTTTCAACTTTAAAGTGAACTGCCACACTAATGTCATTCAGTTAAGGGAAATATTGATGTAGTATATATAAACTTTAGGTGTGTTTAAATGTGAAATATTGTAGGCATTAGGGACTGGATGTGCTTAACACACTGTACATGGCATTTTGCAGTAGTATTGTCTGCATAGTAATAACAGAACTCTAGGATCATATCGAAGTGTCCTGGGAACTTGTCCAGCATGGCAGCAACTCAGTATTTTAATCTACATTCAGTTCGTTCGCAATTTGAGGATTTCCATGATTTTGTGCTTATACCATTACCTGTACTAAAGCACCACAGCTGTAGCGTTTTTTGTTAAAGTTATTACAATTTTCATTATAAAAATTAATTCAATTTACAGCTATGTGATGCTGCATTTTTTTCAACGTGGCCACTGTAAATTAGCATACTAAATCTTTTCACTGCAGCTTGGACTACTTGGTGTTATTACTGGAACAGTATTTCTGCGCACGCGTATGGGTGTTGACCGAGTTCATGCTAACTATTATATGGGTTCGCTCTTCTATGCGCTCGTGCTGCTGATGGTGAATGGTTTCCCTGAGCTGGCCATGGCACTTAACAGACTCCCAGTCTTCTACAAACAAAGAGATTACTACTTCTATCCTGCATGGGCTTATGCAATACCATCTTTTATTCTGAAGATTCCAGTTTCTTTAGTTGAGTCAGTGGTTTGGACATCAATATCCTACTACTTGATTGGTTATACTCCGGAAGCATCCAGGTAACAACACTTATATTTTACAAATTAACTAGCTAGCGGGAGGAAGCACCAGCTCAACTACAGCAACATTTCTGTTATCATTGAAAGTTATTTTAGAGTATAATCACCAGAGTGAAAAAAAATATATCCCTGCAAAATAACAGTACTAAAACAAGACACTGCCTATACTCAGTTTTGTGGTGATCTGGTATTCAAACAAAAATTTCCCTTGTCTAACACTATATTTACTTCTCTTTTAGACAAAATCCACAAAACCTAGATTTTCAGATGCAATACTTTGTGTTAACATGCACAATTCTTGTGTTCAGATTTTTCTGTCAGCTCCTCGTCCTCTTCCTTATCCACACTGTATCATTATCAATGTTTCGATGTGTTGCCTCGTACGGTCAAACAATGGTGGCTGGTTCAGTCAGTGGTACACTGGCATTTCTAGTCTTGCTTTCGTTTGGAGGTTTCTTAATTCCTCGCCGTAAGACATTTCCTTATTTTCATAAACTTCATATTGCTAGCAAAAGATGAGTCCCAATTTCATGCAAATGTATGTTGTACTCAACTATGAAACAAGCATCACTAACGTTTTCAGTGCCTTATAATTACAGCCTTTCTTCCTAATTGGCTCAAATGGGGATTTTGGCTCTCTCCATTGTCATATGCTGAGATAGGCTTAACTGGAAATGAGTTTTTGGCATCAAGATGGTTGGAGGTATATTGTGAATTAAATACCAAGTCTGAATTAATTGTATAACTGTTGCACGCTCAAACGATACTAAAATTTCTATGTTGGTAGATCACGGTATCTGGTGTAACACTTGGAAGGAGGATACTAATGGATCGAGGGCTAGACTTCTCCAGCTACTTCTACTGGATCTCAGTTGGAGCAATGATTGGGTTTATTTTATTGTTCAATGTGGGCTTTGCTATTGGCTTGACTATTAAAAACCGTAAGTGCGCGTGGCTGAAATTTCATTAAGTTAAACAGCTTAACTACTTGTAATATCAATCAAGCATATGCTGGAGAAAAAATAACATCAGAGAAATAGTTCGGTTCAGAAGAACGTGCTGTTTGCTCTGGCTAGACCTGCCATCTGTTCTAACCTCGTATGAGCCTCTCAGCTCCAGGCACTTCTCGAGCTATAATCTCTCGCAATAAGCCTAACACATTGGATGGAAGAGACCAAGATATCTCCAAGGATACGAAAAATGGGATGCCTAAGTTACAAGCAGAAACTGCGTTGACACCTAATAGGACTGGTTAGTCGAATTCTACACAATGCAGAACACAACTCGTACTGTCAATGGAATATGATTAAGATTTGATTAATCAGTAATATATCTTCGTGCAGGGAGGATGGTATTGCCTTTCACACCTCTTATAATTTCGTTCCAGGATGTCAGTTACTATGTAGACACCCCCAGCGGTAATTCTTATGTGGCTTGAGATCTATGCACACGTCACATGACAGTTTAGCACCATACCAACGGATGATCAGTAATACTAACAAGTAATTATTGCCTCCTTGCAGGAAATGAGGGAGCATGGTTACATGGAAAGGAAACTACAACTGCTCCACAATATCACAGGAGCATTCCAGCCAGGGGTTCTCTCGGCACTCATGGGAGTTACTGGAGCTGGAAAAACAACACTCCTTGATGTTCTTGCTGGAAGGAAAACAGGCGGTGTTATTGAAGGGGATATAAGAATAGGAGGTTATCCCAAAATCCAAGAAACTTTTGCTAGGATATCAGGCTACTGTGAACAGACAGATGTTCATTCCCCCCAAATCACAGTTGGAGAGTCAGTAGCATATTCAGCCTGGTTGCGCCTTCCACCAGAAATTGATTCAAAAACAAGAAATGTGAGCATATTTTGCTGTAACGAATATAAATGCAAATCTGTATGAAAAGAACAAAACATAGCATACAGGGTTTGTATACTTGTATCGTAGGTGCTTGAAACAGTTGAGATGAAAGTATTAGCTCACTGTATTTATTTTCCTTGCAGGAATTTGTCAATGAAGTTCTTGAAACAATTGAGCTGGACGAAATTAGGGATTCTTTGGTTGGAGTACCAGGTGTAAATGGTCTATCAACAGAGCAACGGAAACGCCTCACAATTGCAGTTGAGCTCGTGTCTAACCCTTCAATTATATTCATGGATGAGCCAACATCAGGCTTGGATGCGAGGGCAGCTGCTATTGTTATGCGTGCAGTGAAGAACGTTGCAGACACAGGTCGAACAGTTGTGTGCACCATTCACCAACCAAGTATCGAGATATTTGAGGCATTTGATGAGGTAACTACTTTACATATATAGACTTCTCCAAGATTCTTTCTCTAGGTACCAAGATTTAAGTTTATTATGATAATTTAAGATATCAAAAGTTAGTTTCGATCAGATCATACATGAAGTAACCAAGTGCTACAACTGCATGCAGCCTGAATTTGCTATGAAGCATTTGCTAGCCTGGCAATCAATGTTAGGACCTAAAATAATTGGGATTAGCCAGATCCTAATATTAATTATCAGATGGAATAAATTGCATGCTATCAAAAATAGAACTAGCAATACCTTATCTACCGGAACTGATAGTTATCGACCTTATTAACTGGCTGCTTAAATGACCCAAAACTAAGTCCAGTTCAGAGTTTGCTAACAGTGAAATCGCTGACTTATGTGTGTCAAGGAGTGACACGAGATCTCTGTTGTATTGTTGACGCAATATTAAAAAAAGGTGATATGTTCATTCATGGGGTAGATATTCCGAGATAAAATGGAGAAAAGCGAAAAATGTCTACTACGCTTATCTTGGTAGGGTTTAAACGATAGGCAGTGATGATTAATTAAACTTATATAAGAGCACCTACATACACTGTTTATTTAGAGGTATCGAAGTTCTATAACAAATGAAGCTCTACCTTTAACTATGCATGTGCATATTCTATAATGTATAACTGTTCACTTGTGTGGGAAATTCAGCTAGTTTCATCCAGTCAACAGAAAATCAGCTAGTTCCATGTAATTTACTGTACACTATTTACCATAAACTCCCTAACCAAAACAATTTCATTTAAAAGTGAAGTTCACTGATTAGCTTACAATATATATGTAGTTAATGCTGATGAAAAGGGGTGGAGAGTTGATCTATGCTGGGCCACTTGGACACCTTTCGTGTGAGGTCATAAGGTATTTCCAGGTAATTGGTAATACTAACTCTACATTACACCAAAGGTCTAAGTAAATACACATATGATTTCTGTCGTCCATTCATATGTCTTTTTTTTACCACTTGAACTTAGGGGAAGCCCCTAAGGTGTAGATTATATATAGATGATGATAAGATAATTGTACAAAGTTCACCAGCAGCAATACAAATTTATATGCAATATAAGTCAGTTTAAACATAGCATTTGCGTTGGACAGTATATGAGCTGCATCCTATCTAGCAGTTTGTCTACATATTCTGGCCCATGTGACCCATTAGCCCAAGTGACCTTGATGGTACATAAGCTGAAACTGGTCTGTAAGAAACCCTAAGAAAGAACACAGCAGCTCCCGGCTGTTTTTTCGATAATGGACGCTTTTATTACTTAAATAATCAATTACATTCGGTCTCTGCATAACCAGGATGCACACAGCCGTTTATAAGTCTCAAGGTATCCAAACAAAGGGAAAAGGCGGAATACATATCGAAACGAGAAAATGTAAAACGCCTATGAAACAGGTGGAGCTCCAATCCACAGGTTATGCGGCCACCCATGTAGGGAAAAAGTATCCCTCGTCGTAGCCTCCAATCGTGTACGAGTAAAGAGGTCGCGATTCTCCACTCGCTGAAGAGACGACCACAAACGGAGAATACCGGTACATCTATAGATAACCTGCAAGATAGAGCAATTTTTGTTCATTAAAGATTTATCATTTCTACATAGCCATAGCGCCTGAGATAAGTGCAAGCGCACCCATCCTAATAAGTCTTCTAAACCTTAAATCGATACCATGAAGCCAATTGCCAAAAACATTAGCAACACTAGTCGGAGGATAAAGGCTGGAAGCTACTTGGATGATCAACCGGATAGATCTAGCAACCGACACCGGAAGAACAAGTGTTTAATAGTCTCATCTTGATGACGGAAAACACACCAAGTACTTCCATGCCGGTTCCTCTTAACAAGGTTGTCTTTAGTGAGTATAACCCCACGACGAAGATACCATCCAATTTTTTTTGTTTTTTAACAGTATTTTCATCTTCCAAATTTTCTTGTTATCATCTGGTGTATCTGATTGAAGGATCGCTTTGTAAAGGGAATCCCGAGAAGCGCCATTGGCATGTAGATTCCACCGAAATTCATCGGGTGCATTCGATAGTTGGATATCCTCCAAACGAACTAGTAAGGAGTTCCATGCAACTAACCTTGGACCCATCAAATCCCGTCCGAACGTCACATCGAGAGGTGGGGTAGCCATTATCGTAGCAATGGTATCACTTTTCGAAGAACAATACTATACAAAGAAGGATACTGTTCACATAGGGGGACGTTGCCTAACCAAATATCCTCCCAAAACCATATCTGCGTTCCATCATTAATGGAAAAAGTGCCATGGGAAAGAAGAATTTCTTCGATGCCATTAGCCCAGCCTAGAAATGCGAGTCCCCTGGTTTCCGGACCACTTGGGATAACACTTTTGAGCCGATATACTTTCGTCTCAGAATAGTTTGGCAAACCCCGTCCTCGGTAAGAAGCTTAAACAACCATTTACCTAGAAGCTAAGTTCTTGACCTCAAGATCATGAACTTCAAGCCTACCTTGGTCTTTGGGTCTACAAACTATACTCCATTTAACCATTCGATATTTACTTTTCTCATTGTTCCCTTGCCAAAATAATCCGGATCGATAATAATCGAGTTTGTGCAAGATTCCTTTTGGCAAAAGAAAGAAAGATATCATATACAATACCATATTTGTCGATATCGAATTAATGAGTACCAATCTTCCTCCAAGAGTACAACAATTTACCCTTCCAACTAGCAAGATGTTTTTGAAGTCATTCCTCAACTATTTCCCCTTCAACATTTGTAAGCCTCCGATAATGAATCGGAATCCCAAATAACGAATAGGAAATTGGGCTTCCCACAACCAAACAACTCCGCGTAGAGAGTTGCATCATCTTGGGCATCATCGAAACAAAACAATTCACTTTTATGGAAATTAATCTTTAGACCCGAAAGTTGCTCGAAGGCCGCCAAAATCAATTTTAGGTTGCGAGCTTTTTCAAGATCATGGTCCATAAAAAGAATCGTATCATCGGCGTGTTGAAGAATTGATAAAACACCATCAACAAGATGTGGGATCATTCCTTCAATCTGACCATCGGACTTAGCATGTTCGATCAAAATAGCTAGCATATCCGCCACAATGTTAAATAACATTGGCGATAGTGGATCGCCTTGGCGCAAGCCTTTCCGTGTCTGGAAGTAGTGTCTAGTGTCATCATTTACCCCGATGGCCACGCTTCCTCCACACACAAAATCATTAATCAAAGCGTGCCACTCGGAGAAAAACCTTTCATCCTAAGAGTCCATTGCAGAAAAGACCATCTGACCTTATCATAGGCCTTTTCAAAGTCTAACTTTAAAATAACCCCATGTAACTTCTTAGTATGGATTTCATGTTCCACTTCATGCAAGACCTCCACTCTATCAAGGATATTTCTTCCTTGCATGAAAGCGGTTTGCGACGGCTGAACTACATGATCAGCTACCATATTTAGTCTAATAGTAGCCACTTTCGTGAAAATCTTGAAACTTACATTTAATTAGCGAGATAGGTCGAAACTGCTGAATCTTTTTTCCTCATTAACTTTAGGTAACAAGATTACTTTACCAAAATTTAGACGAAATAATTCTAGCTGTCCAGCATGAAGAAAAATGAACATCTCTAGAAGGTCTAACTTGATAGTCTCCCAAAAAGTTTGATAAAACTCAGTAGGGAAACCATCCGGACCCGGTGCTTTATTACGTTCCATTTGGAAAATAGCTTTCTGAACCTCTTCCACCAAGTAAGAGCCCTTCATTCTGTAGAAGAGAATGTATACATTTTTTCCTATGTCTGCCGTTGGCAATGCCATGGAAATATCGCGTATTCGAATCTCCTTCCAAGATAAAGCTGAGCTTTTGATCTATGATACCATTTAAGCTCCTTCTCGCGAAGAAGATCAGCTATCTTCGCATTCGATTGACTTTTTAATTCAATCTCATGCGGAGACAGAGATCGTAACTCCACCAAAGCCTCTAAATCATCTGTAATAGACAATAAACGAGCCTTTTCTTTTTTTAAGAATACCGGCAACATGGGCAGGCCATCCAGAGAGGTGTTTGCGCATAGCACGCATCTTTTTATTCCACCTCAATATGGGTGAACTACCCGAAATCGGTCTATTCCAAACCCTCTAACCATATCCTGAAAACCCTCCAGATGTAGCCATCCAAGGTGGTGGTGGCAACACTGGCGATAACCAGGGCGACAATGATGGTGCTCCTATTGTGGCTTCCCTAAGGGGCAAGCGTGGGGTGGTGTAGCAGCAGATCCAAAGGAGGTTGAAGGTAGTGGTGCTTGTGGTGAGGTTGTGTTTCTGTGATTGGACATGGAGGAGGATCTGGCCATGGCCAAGGTGCTTGACAAGTTGGTGGATGGAGCATCTTCCGCTACTTTTGGGGAAGGTAGGCAGCCAACCCCCACATTGTGAGGTGCAGTATAAGCTTGATCTGATGCCAAATAAGATCAAGTTGGATGGGGTTGGAAGTTATCTAACTTGGAGGGGTATGTTGATTCATGCCCTCAAAGAGATGCCCTTGAAAAGTTCAAAATGTGCATATGGTAAGTGGGCTAGGGATCCATAATATCATCCATCACTTTCTACTATAGTGCTTTCTTGGTAGTTCTCTCATTGTGCAGTTTCTCATTCGAGTGCAACGGCTGAGTTACTAGCTATGGCTATTTTATAGTAGAGGTCAACGGTTTTTTTAAAAGAGAAAAACCCGGATTCTGCATCGTGGTGATGCACACAGCCCTTTATTGAGAACCAGTATTCTTTGTTCAGTATTTATTACATCTCAAGGATCGCCTAAAGTCGATACAAAAATCAACCAACGAAAAAAGGAAAACAAACACGAATCGACTAAGCATTCTCTAGTCGACTAATATGATGTCAGCCAGCCCGCACAAGATATCCTGAGCGAACATCTGGAGCCGTGTGCATCCAAAAGCCATGACATCCCGTTGCTCTGGTGGTGAGAGGAGAGCCCAGAGTTGGATCCAATGCACCATGGAGAAGATAACCTAACCTGTAAAAAATTGAAAATTTTCTTGTTGTTAAAGATTATATCATTGCGGCATCTCCATATTGACCAACCTAAGGCTGATACACCAATGTGAATTAAAACCTCGGATTGTTTGTCAACTCCATTTAACCAATTTCCAAACATATTTGTAATATTGGTTGGCGGAGGGAGATTATGAATAAAATTAACAGTTCGCCCTATTAATTTAGCAAAAGGGCATGTTAGGAATAAGTGTTCTACCGTCTCTTGTTCTCCACAAAAAACACATTTTGTACACCTAGTCCATTGTCTCTTTGCTAAATTATCTTTTGTCAAAAGCACCTTATTACTCAGGAACCACATAAAAAAATTAATTTTTAGGGGGATTTTCATTTTCCAAAGATATTTCCGCAAGTATGTTGTGTGATCATTCATAAGATCCTCATACATAGATTTGACTGTAAACAACCCATTAGGTCAACGGTTGAGTTACTAGCTATGGCTCTTTTATAGTAGAGGTGAACTGGCTGCAATGGTTGCTTGAGGATGTTGGTATTTGTGTGAACTTCTCTTTTGTTAGACCGTGTAGGTGGTATCAGTATTGTGCTGTCATCCTATGAAGCACAGGCGCACCAAGCACGTTGGAGTCGATGCTTCCTTCACGTGCTCATATGTGCAGGATCGAGTATTTGCTGTACAATATGTGTCTTCCGAATTACATTAGCAAATCTCTTCAGGAAGGCCTAGACTAGAGCACAACTCGGTTTCTACCTCGCCAGAGTCAGTCTTGTTGATCTACCATGAGTTTGAGGGCGTCTATCAGAGTTGTATATATTTTCCATGATCATCTCCATTGTATAATGATTTTTCTGCATATTTACCACACATGTACGTCTCTATATCAGACTATGACCTCATGGAAACATAAATGGGTGAAATAATTTTCTCTGTTCTTCTAGGCAATACCTGGGGTACCCAGGATCAAGGACAACTACAACCCATCGACGTGGATGCTAGAAGTTACTTCTGCATCCATGGAAGTCCAACTGGGAGTAGATTTTGCACAAATATACAGAGAATCATCAATGTGCAAGTAAGTTTCGAAGAACCAGCTCAGTTAGCTCCAGTGCCTTAACAATCTTAGTTTATGACTACATGATGAATTATGAAAAGAAAAGTTGTGTGTCAAACAGCCTGTAATTCTTCCAGCCTTCCACAATTCTTCAAAAATAAACAGGCATGTGGGTCTCAAAAGTCAGTTTTGATCAGAATGGAATATAAGCATGGGTCACCATACCATACTTGACAGAGATCTCATTTAGTGTTTAAATCAAACTTATCTGAATATTTGTGCTAACCAGTATGTAAATGTGGTGATCAAAGGGACAAGGACATGCTGGTAAAGCGCTTGAGCATACCAGCACCAGATACGAGTGATCTCCATTTTCCAACACGGTATCCACAGAAGTTTCAGGAGCAATTCAAAGCTTGCCTCTGGAAGCAGAGTTTATCATATTGGAGAACCCCTTCCTACAACCTAGTGCGAATGGTGTTCATGACATTCATATGCATTTTCTTTGGTGCAGTATTCTGGCAGCAAGGCAATATCAACAACATGTGAGTAAGCCGTCTCTTATTTCTGTATCTTAATTGATGCTATTGTGGTAGAATATGACTGAAGTTGCTTGTTTTGTTTGAGGATAGAAACGACCAACAAAGTCTGTTCACCATATTGGGGTGCATGTATGGATTCACTCTGTTCGCCGGCATTAACAATTGCCAAACAGTGATGCCATTTGTCTCCATTGAGCGCTCTGTCGTGTACAGGGAGAGGTTTGCAGGAATGTACTCTCCTTGGGCCTACTCCTTCGCGCAGGTCTAACCACATGAATGTTTCAAACATATTATACTACTGCTATGTGCAGGCATTGACTTGTCTTCTTTGCGAGATAGGTTGCCATGGAGATACCTTATGTGCTGGTACAAGTAGTGCTGTTCATGTTGATAGCATACCCGATGCTAGGGTTCACATGGACAGCAGCGAAGTTCTTTTGGTTCATGTACACCATGTTGTGCACGCTGCTCTACTTCCTTTATATTGGAATGATGATGGTGTCGCTCACCCCCAACATCCAAGTCGCGTCCATACTTGCATCCATGTTCTACACCCTACAAAACCTCATGTCTGGATTCATCGTGCCTGAGCCGGTAAGTCCTAGCCATCTTAACTCTAGTACTCCATATATATTTTACCTTTAGGAATCAAAAGAATAGTGATTAAAGGTAATTTATAAACATATGGCAGCAAATACCAAGATGGTGGATATGGCTCTACTATATCTCCCCACTGTCATGGACGCTCAATGTCTTCTTTACCACACAATTTGGGGACGAGAACGATAGCCTGGTCGTTGTATTTGGAGAGACCAAATCCATTGCAGTGTTCATGAATGACTACTTTGGTTATCGGCGTGACCTTCTGCCACTGTCAGCCGTGGTTCTGGCGGCATTCCCCATCCTCTTTGCTATCGTCTTTGGTTACAACATCTCAAAGCTCAATTTCCAAAGGCGATAGGCACACAAATATTTGAAGTAGTAAAAATATAACCGCAGTATAGAATAGATATTGCATCTGTGTACTAGATTTTAGAGCATGTGCTTGCTTGCAACACAAAAAAGGTCAGTGTATTTTCGCGTAAACGTGATACATGGTACAACAGAATTACAATGGCGACTTGCTACTCACCAGTACTTGAGAAGTTTTGTGATATTGTTGTCAATACAGGCTCTTGCTTTCAGGCTTGTCTCAACTTTTGTAATGCAAGTCTTATACAGATGAAAAAATGCAACCCTGACAGTTTTCAACAGCAGAATAGAACTGGTATCAGCTGTTCAACAAAGATTTTTATTTTATTCGAAAATGAGTTGAAAAAGGATGATGAACCTATCTCATACATTCTTCAAAGGATAGACTCTATGTGTGATATCTTTAAAAATGTAAGTTCATTTAAAATTCTTCCCAAAAGGAGTGAACCAGCATGCTCTTGAAATTATTAAAGAAGATAAGAAAGAGGTAGAACATACAGCAGTAGAGAAAATTAAAATGCTTAGTGATATATACCTAATGTTCCTCTTAACAATATTCCTTCCCGTTATTGTTTCCAATAAGGAGTGTCCTTAGCATTGCTCACTAGTAGTCATGGAGCGTGCTATCAGTGTGATGATCTGTTTGAGAATTTTTTTGAGATGGACGACAAAATGTTTACACTGTCAAAAGAAGTTGGACGCGAGAAATCCAGGTTGGGCATGAGAGAGAAAGAAGTAGAGGGACCGAGGGAGGGAGGGAGAGAGGGGGAGATGGGAGGGAGAGGGAACTCGAGGAATCCGAAGTGGGAGGGAGCGCGAGGAAGGCGAGATAGGGAGAGCGATAGGGAGAGGGGGAGTGAGAGGGAGAGAGATGGAGATCTAGTTTATATGCTTCTTCTTTTTATTGCTTTCAGAAACTTCATGAAATCATAATGTAGTTTGTATGCTATCAGAAAATTCATAAATTTTAGCAACTTCATATGCTTTGTATGTTTTCAACAACTTCATAAATATTTTCAGCAACTACTAATTAAGGCCTGTATATTTTCAGCAACTTCATAAAATTTATGGTGGTAGCTTTTTATGTGAAAATATCTGGGAAAACATGCCCTCGTAGGATCTAGTTTAGGAGCTCATGAAAACAAATGTAAGGATAAAGATGGATCACAAGTCGGGGTACACGTTTTAAGAATTAAAATGTTTGGGTTTTCCGAGCTTACATATATTCTTGGTAACATAAACATTTTCATCTCTTATGCATGCATACGAATAACCAAGGGAAGAGATAAAAGACATGGATATGGACATCGAGCACCCCATGACACATGCGCGATCTGTGATCAGGAAGTTGAGTCCATCTCCCATCTGCTTGTCCAATGTTCTTTCTCCCAACAAATCGGGCACGATATTCTGTCCAAGCTAAACCTGCTAAGCTGCATGTCCCAGGCTGATGAGAATTTTAACACCTGGCCGGTTTGCTTCAGCCGCCGCCAGTGCTAGCCCTATCCTGCAAAAAGGTGTCAAATCACTTATCTTGCTCACCATCTGGCGGCTATGAAAGACTAGGAATGAGGTGGTTTTCAAGGAAATTACCCCCAACCATTCTTGGTCGTTTCAATTCTTGAGGAAACAAATGTTAGCCTTGTATAGTTTTTCTCTTTATTTTTTGGTTGTTATTTGTTTGCTTTAGTTGTCCTTTCTTTTCTATTTTTTTGGTTGGTAGCTTGGCTACGTTGTTGTTCTGCCCGTTTTCTTTGCGGTTTCTTCTAATATACAAAGACGCACGCTTTGACGTGTGTTCGAGAAAAAAACTGTTGAAATTATTGATCCCTATAATTGTTTCATTTTTATTGTGATAAACCCCGTGGGATATTTGTCACGCCTAAGATTTCGGAGGTAGTAGTTGTGGTGGGTTTGAGAGCGAGAACGAGGTAAATTGGGCTTCCGGCTGACCGTGGTGGCGATGCCGGCAACTTGGGTTGCTCCTATACGTGGAGCCTAATCCCCTTCATACGTGATGACCCGGCCCTTTCATGATATAGTTAACTTATGATCATATATGTATGCTAGTTGCATTCCTATGAGCTATATATTCATCATTTCTTTGCTTACTTAAACATGTTGTTGATCCACTATTGCTCTATTTGAGTGACGATCATATATGTATGATAACTAGACCATCATGATTTAAGTATATCCATGTTCATGCCAATTTAGTGTATTATGATGATCTTCTACTATGTTTTAGAGTTAAAGTTCTGAAGTTGTTGGATAACTAAATTTGCCTTAAGTTGTTGGATTATTAAATTTGCCTAGTATGATTTATCTAACTCCTACATTTGCTTTCTTGTATTCTAAAACTAGATGTTGCTTACCCTTGTTTACTGTGATGAGTTGTCTATGTCCATGTATTCACGTTTTTCTACTGTTATTCTCTATAGGTACTCCCTGCAATCGTCATCTATTTTAAGACTAAGGTCATTTCAACACACTCTTATAGTTCATTTGCTTAGTTAACCATGACGATAATCCTTTCATGCTATATTTTAGTGATGATCATATGTGTTTCATAGCTTTGTTTCCGTGGGCTATATATTCATCATTCCTTTGCTTACTTAATGATGCATGTAAAATGCATACATGAACTTTGTCCTTTATCATATTGAATTCCCACATATCTGCAACATATATGATGATAATATCATGTTTTACATTGATTTATGGGGATTTACCAATGATCCCTTTTATTGGTTTATAACTATGTAGGACAAGAAAATCCCGTTTTGTGTATTTTTCAATTTCAAAGACCTATACAGAGTCAAATTGACCTGAAATTTTTGGAGCGTCATTTTTTCATTGGGACAAGCACCCTGGGCCCTGGAACCACACCTGGAGAGGCCTGAGGCCCGAAAGAGCATAGGTAGCACGCCCAAACATGTAGGGCACGCCAACCAACCTCTTTCGGACGTCGGTCGTTGAAACCGCATGATCTTTTCGCCCACCGATGTATTTTGACCTAAAAATTATTGTATATATGGTCACGAAGAGTTCTCGGGAGGGGAGAGCCGCACAAACACAGAAACACGAAAACAGAGGCTGCTGCAGAGAAGCATGATAGATTATGCTGCGGGAGGTGCTTTTATGGGTAAAACTGTGCTTGAAGCTAATGCCATATTAGAAATCATGTTACGTAATCATAATCAATGGCATAGTGAAAAAGCACCTAATCCCACAAAGAAAATGCATTCAATTGAAGAATACTTGCCTACATAGCCAAACAAAATAATGACAATGTCCCTTTACAAGAATTAGTTGGCAACAACAATGACATGGTGGACTTTTTTTTGTGTTCTGTGTGATCGACATGAGATTGAGACTAGAGACCACCTATTCTTTTCATTTCCCATTTGTCCAGGCCTCTTAAGAGAAAGTTCATATTCAGTGGAACATGGAGCTTCAAATTTCACCCCGTTTTATATCAGCTCGACAAAATGTTCAATGGCATGTTTTATGAAGATTGTAGTATGCACGGCTTGGAATATCTGGAAGGAAAGAAATGATTTTATCTTTAGACATAAAATCCTTCCATGGCACGATGGAGAGTCATCTTTCAAACCGACATCTTGCTTCACCAATATAGGGTGAAAACTGATCTTGTTTAGCCCCCTTTTAGATTGGATCTTACCATCTTTTACTGGATGTATTTTCTTCTTTTACTATTTGTGCACTTCTGTACCCCCTGATGTACTCTGACCTTTGTTCTCTCTTTATATAAAATGAAAATCACACCGTAGGGACTTTTCTTACAATTAAAAGGCATTTCTAGTGATTTAAAATGGACCGTGGTTTATGCGTTCACTTGTCTACTCTATTTTTAAGTTGCAGTGGACACTAACAATTAATCAATGAGATAATATTAGTGGAACTTCAACACGTGTTTGACAAGCCTTCATATGGGAATTACGTCCTAACATAGAGATGATGCAACACATCTCTCTTATACTCCTCGAGAAAGGAAAAACTCCACGCAATATTGAATCATGAATCAACATAGTATAGCCTTAAGTAATTTGACATAATATTTGAATATGAAATATGCTACCTTGAACAAACAAGATTATCACAATACACATGATAATTATAGCACATGCATTCACTTTATTTCTAGTGAGGCAGCAAAAGAAAGGTAAAAACCATAGCAGGTCTTGAATTTGTTGTCACTATTCAATCACTACCACCATGCTACTCCATGTAATACAAACTTCTTCCCACATATGTTCTTGCATACAAGTTGGATCAGAATAAGTATTAATAATGGGGTACATGATATTCTTCTATCAATACATCTTACACATAATATGTTCCAATCTCATATATCAGTATCATAGAATAAAGATCCACCACATAGGAATTACATATATGACCATAATCATGTTGGGAAGCTCATATGGTACTAAATATGTGAAGAACGAGAGAGAAATAGATGAGCTACTGCCACAAACCCATAGTTCAGAGGTGGATGATGGTGGCTTGACATCGTTGCGGAACCCCAAGTGAAAGGTGTGATGAGCACAGCAGCAAGTCTTCCCTTAGTAAGAACCAAGGTTTAATCAACCAGTAGGAGAAATGCGTGACTTCTGAAGGTGTTGCTAGCTGAGTATTGGCAGGGCGCACTACCGGCATCAGCAACAATGTGGAACCTGCACACAAAACAACCAAAATACTTTGCCCCAACTAACAATGAGGTTGCCAATCTCACCGGTTTTGCTGAACACAAATGATTAAACGTATCGAGTGGAAATAGATGTTTGCAGTAATTAAAGAGAACAGTGCTTGCAGAAAATAAACAGAACATGATTGCAGTGGATGAATTTATCAGTGTAAAGGAAAGGACCGGGTCCACAGTTCACTAGAGGTGTCTCTCCATAAAGATAAATAACATGCTGGGTGAATAAATTACAGCTAGACAATTGACAGAATAAAGACCATACATGACAAGATAATTGTTATGAGATTCGTTTGGGCTTACAACATAATACATATAGACCGTAATCCAACTGCATCTATGACTAATAATCCACCTTCCGGTTATCGTCCGAATCCTTTCCGGTATTAAGTTGCAAGCAACAGATTATCGCATTAAGAAATGTGTGTAAAGTAAATAATAAAATTACCCTTGGATAAAACACTGTTGTTTTCTCCCTAGTAGCAACAACACATCTACAATCTTAGAAGTTATTGTCACTCTTCCAAAATACTAGAGGCATGAACCTACTATCAAGCATAAATACCCCCTCTTGGAGTCACACGCATTTACTTGGCTAGAGTATCTACTAGCAACGGAGAGCATGCAAGATCACAAATAACATATGAAAAGTATATATAATCGATCTCAACATAGTATTCCATATTCATCGGATCCCAGCAAACACAACATGTAGCATTACATAAGGATTATCTTGATCATGTAGGGCAACTCACAATATCTAAACATGAGGCACAAATTGAAGAAGACAACCATCTAGCTACTGCTATGGACCCATAGTCCAGAGATGAACTACTCACGTATCACTTCAGAGGTGGGCATGGCGATGTAGATGCTTCCGGCGGTGATCTCCCCCTCCGGCAGGGTGCCGAGAAGAGCTTCAGAACCCTCCTGAGCTAGGGTCTCCAATGGCCGCCGCGACGGACCTTTTCGTGTATGGAGGCTCGGGTGTTTAGGTTTTTCCTGAGATCGTGAATAAATAGGAGGAAGGGCGAGGTCCGTGGCCTCCTGGGGGGCCCACACCACCCCTTGGTGCGGGCCCACCCTTGGTCGCGCCATGGGGTGGTCTGGCCGCTCTGTGTCGCCTCTTCGACCCCACTCTGGACTCTGTCTTTGTTTCGGTAAAATATTGACTTCGACTTTTGTTTCGTCCAATCCCGAGAATATTTCCTGTACAACTTTTTTGAAATAGAAAATAGCAGAAAACAGGGAACTATCACTGTGGCATCTTGTTAATAGGTTAGGGCCGAAAAATGTATAAAAGTGCAACGAAGTATGAGCAAAACATATATAAATTGGTGTAAAACAAGCATGAAGCATAAAAAATTATAGATTCGTTTGCAGCGTATCAGTGGACTACTCCATCTTCATCATGGTGATGATAGTGGAGACGTTGGAGAAGATGGAGGTACTTCCGACAGCGCCTCTGGATAAGTTTTCTGGGCCACATCCCAAAACATCTCTCGGCCGTTATATATCTCGTCTAGAGACCTCGCTGCGGGTCAACCACATCCGTGTCGCCGCCGCTTCCACTCCCCGCCAACGAGCCACCGCCTCCAGACCAGTCTCCGACGAGCAATCGAGCAGATCCACCACGCGTGGCAGCGCCATGGTGTCCGGCGGAGGGAGAGTGGGCATCGCCGGATCCCCTTCCCCTCGCGCCCACGTGCTATCCGCCGACGAGGAGATCGAGCGGTAGCGTCGAGTCTCTGACGCGGCCCGCAATCGCGGCTCGTACCGCTACCTCCGACATTCTGGCAAGGCTGCAAGCGTTCGACAGCATTCGACATCGCGAATTGTGGTACTACCGAGATCTGCGGCCGCCGAGCTCCTGCGGCTCGACATCGCGTTCCAGCGACACGCCGCTGCGTCGCCTTAGCTTTAGCGAGTCGTCGAGCTCGAGCGCGCCGCCCCCGGTGCCGCGGTTCGACCCGGGCGACTACACGGAGGACGAGGACATCCCGATGCTCGTCGCCAAGCTCGAGAATGCCGCCCCCGTGCTGATGGCCAGCGACTTTGTTCCCGACTCCGCCCTGGGCACCGTCACCAAGCTGGTGGAGGACAAGACCCGCCGCGACGCCGACAAGAAGGTGGAATGGCTCCGCAAGCAGGTGGCGCAAGATGCCTGCTATATCAAGCTCTCCGACTCCGAGTGAGATGCAGCTTGCTCCGCTGTCGCTGCACGAAGCTCCGGTGAGGTATTCCCGGGCTATATTTTGGTAGTCAGCTGTAGGCTCTGCAGTTCATCTCGTTTGTGTGTTAAATGTATTGAATAATTTGGTGCGAATGTTTGTTTCAAATTATGCAGTTTAGTTTGCAGCTTCTTGTCGATCGTTCCTAGACAGTAAATCCTTTTTTTATGGCCTTCATAGAGTTGTTCTTAGGGCATCTCCAACGGGGCGACGCAAACAAACAAGCAACCATTTACGCGTGAACCAAAAATGCGTCTAGGACCAGGCCCAGCGCCCGACGCATAGTGTCCGGGTTGTCCGCGGAGATGCAAACCTGGACCAAATATGCGCCTCGGATGCGTCTTTGCGGACGCTGTGCGGATGCGCCGAGTGTCCGCTCGCGTCTGGCGGAAGTTTCGTCGGGCCCACCTGGCAGCGACTCAGGCTCGATGCGTCTTCTCAGGCGCGCTAGTATTGACGCCGAGACGTCGCTTCGGCAGTCTGCGGCCACGTTAATGGTGATGCCTCGCGTGCCGAGCGGCTGTCGCCTACCTCTGCGCATGAAGTAAATGACGATGCCACGCGTGCCGGCGACCGTCTATAAACAGTGGCGCACACAGCTCATCTCCTCCCACACAAAACCCTAGCCGTCGCACAACCTCCACCGTAGCGCCGCCGCCGCACCTTCATCTTTTCCATGAGCAACGCCGGCCGCGGGCAGGCTACCGCGCCTCCACCTTCGACTCCACCTCCCCCGGCTGAGAGCTCCGATGAGGAGTTGGAGAACGACGAAAGCAACGATAACGTCCTTGACGCGGCCAGGGACGCGAAGTTCATGGCTGACGCGTAGCAGGAAGTAGAGGAGGAGCGGGCGGCCCATTCGGCGTTCGACACCGAGATGGAACGCCGCAGGGAGGCGGCCGCCGCAGAGGACGACTCCTCCGACATCTCATGGTCATCTGATGACTCTTCCCCGGAGGAGAGGGCGACGGAGCAGAGGGCGTTAGTCGACTCCTTTCAGACACTCAAGAAGGCCGATGATGCCGCGAACGAGACGCTGCGGCAACGCCTGCTAGAGGATGCGGCGGCGCACCAAGCTCTAGCGGCCGCACAGCGGACGACGGAGAAGCACGAGGACGCAACGACGGGCCGGGCCGTTGGGCAGCAAGTAGTCTAGGGCTTGTATCTCCTTTAGTTTATAGTATAGTAGCTCTTTACTTAGTGAATGAAAAATATATTATTGAAACATAAAAATGAATGGGAGCACACAGAGACGCGACACACGCACAATCAGAATATGTCCGCGGGGCGTACCACTTTTGTCTCCCGGTTAGAGATGCTCTTACTACTCCATAGCGGCGTCACCGCCGCCAACGCCACCTTTCGCCCTCGTCTCGTCACCGCCGCCTCCGTTCCCCTTCCCACCATAGCTTCTCTTCAATCTCCTCTCCCTCGCACTGCCGGAGAACTGAACGCCCGCCCCCAACTCTCCACCGTCCGAGCCAGATGGGTCAGGTCACCGGAACCGGAAGCACTGGAAATTGGGAGAGTTCGCGGAGACGTCCGGGTCCGGGAGGAAGGGTGGCGCTCGCAGCCGCAGCCCCGTCGTCAAGAAGCGGCTGGATGCACGGGCCGACGCTAGCTAAGGCGCGGGTCTGCACCGTCATGGAGGCCCTCGCGCGCCGACCTCATCGCCACCAATAATTGGCAGCAGGCCCTCCAGGTAGGCTGTAATTTTGATAAAAGTAGACTATTTTTGATGCTCAACAAACAAAAGAGCTCCACACAGACACAATATTTGGAGAGCAAAGACCGGCATTGGCATATGATTGTGATAAAGCTTAAAGCCCAAAGTAGTCTTCTCCAAACACTGATCTCTCTCAGCATTTCCAAAATGTGAAATGAAGAGCCCAGTTAGCGGCCATGTTAGTGGGGGTCTTGTAGTGTAAGTGTAAAAGCAAATTCAACATTGAGTATTAACTGCAAAAAAACATGTTAAATTTTTCATACCTCAACTGTTTGTGTAGATCAGCATGCTATTTTCTTAGTGCACAATGACATTGGATTGCGACCTTTTATTCCTAAAATATCACAACTCAATACGTTTAATTAGAAATCAGGTTTATAAACTGCAGGTGAACTCCTAGATCCATGATATCATGTGTAAAACTATAGATTGCAAGCATGCCTTGTACTCCCTCCGGTTCAAAATAATTATCCAAAAATAGATGTATATCTACACACTAAAACAAGTCTAGATACATCCATTTTTGGGCAATTATTTTGAACCGGAGGGAGTAGTATTTTATAGTAAATTGGAGTGGGTATTGGTAGCATTTTACTGCAGTGATGCAGATCGTAAAGGCTAAAGAGTACCCTGTCCTCGATGGAAGTGTATTAATTTCCATAGTGCTTCATAAGAAAAAAAAAAGCAAAGCTACTTCATGATCTCAACAATTTTGATGTGACAAACCTCAAGGCATTACTGCCTCAAGACGATATTGCCAACTCGTCCATGTCCATGCACGGCGTCATGGCTGATTTGCTCGTCAGCCGCTGCTGTTTGGTGTCCAAAGTACACGGCGATGAATGCGGGCCTAGGCGACAAGAACCCCCCGCCTTTCTTCAGCACGATTGTACATGTCTATTAGACAATTACGATTACCATGGTGCTAGCCGGAGCGGGTATATCATGTCGGGTGCGCTAAAAGGGCAGATAATCTCAACTTCTCATGTTGAGTTTGAGACCGTAGAGTGATGGTGGAGGCGATGATCTTGAATTTGGGAAGACGATGATTCATAGCTCGTTGCGCGAATATAGTTTCATTTGCATGGCGATTTTTATGTTGGAACTGTGGGAGTGCTTACTGTGTGCCTTATGATCAGTGCGTTGCAGCAGAGGCTGTATTTCTTCTGTTGCGAGTTGCTAATCATTTTGGCAAGGCATTTTTTCCTTTTTATTTATTTATATCCTTTTGACTGTGTGCATCTTTGATGTCTCAACTAGTTCTTGATATCATGTTGTTTCAGAGGCCGGATGTAATTGGCATCTTTTGGATATTAATATATTCCTTTTATCGAAAAAGATATGCTAGAAGATATTTCGTAATGACTCATCTTAGCAACATACTAAAGTGTGCAAATATGCTAGGAATAGTAAATTGTAAAAGAACCAGAACAGCGGTTAACATGAAAAACCAATGGCTGGGTAGGCCATGAACATGAATAATGCTACTGGGGGAGCACAAATGGTACCTCAACAACTACCTGAGAGCAGAGAAGCATCAAAGCAAATAAGTGATTATATGACCGTCAGCCGTGCACCTTCAATGCCTGTCTGTTGCCAGATTTTTTATCGTTACCATTCAACTATATTTCCACTTCGCCTGTACAGTTGGGCTCCAAGCCGTACATTTGTCGGATATTTTTAAGCAGTACATACAGAAAAGTAAGCCATGTATACATTGAAACCTATATCTTCGCAGTTCATACATATTCTTTGTTAATTTAATTGGTTTACCGCACATCTTGGATAGATCTATTTTCAAAGTGTCTGGTGCTAATAGATTCAATTTTTTTTCTTCTGTTGAGCAACTGATACCAATTCTATTCTGCTGTTGATACTTCCAGGGCTGCTTTTTTTTCGTCAGTAAAAGACTTCTATTACAAATTTACAATAATAACAAATGATACAAACTGCAGAGAAAGTGCCTAAGAGCCTCTATTGATAATAATATCACACACGGCCATTACGTTGTGCTATGTATCAGGATTACACAGAAAATACACTGACCTTTTTGTTTACTCAAGCAAACACATGGTTTAAATTTGTGTACATGGAGTGCAATACCTATTCTGTATTGTGCTACGGTTCTACTACTTTTAGTACCTGTGTGTCTATCGCCTTTGGAAATTGAGCTTTGAGATATTGTATCCAAAGAGGACGGCAAAGAGGATGGGGAATGCCGCCAGAGCTATGGCTGACAGTGGCAGCAGGTCACGGCGAAAACCAAAGTAGTCCCTCATGAAAACTGCAATGGATTTGGTCTCTCCAAATACCATGACCATTCTGTCGGTGTCGTCCCCGAACTGTGTGGTGAAGAAGACATTGAGCGTCCATGACATTGGAGAGATATAGTAGAGCCATATCCACCATCTTGGTATTTGCTGCCATACGTTTATGAGTTCTTGTAAAATACCATCCTTTTGGTCTCTAAATCTAATGGTATATATTGTAGAGTAAAGATGACTTGACTTACTGGTGCAGGCACGATGAAGCCACACATGAGGTTTTGTAGGGTATAGAACATGGATGCAAGTATGGATGCGACTTGGATGTTGGGGGTGAGTGACACCATCAACATTCCCAGGTAGAGGAAGTAGAGCAGCGTGCAAAACATGGTATACATGAACCAAAAGAACTTCGCTGGTGTCCACGTGTACCCTACCATCGGGTATGATATCACCATGAACAGCAGTACCTGCACCAGCACATAAGGTATCTCCATGGCGACCTTTCACCCAAAAAGACAAGTCAATGTATGTACATAGTAACAATATATTGTATCTGAATTCTGAAACTAGTAATCTTCATGTGATTCATAGGACCTGAGCAAAGGAGTAGGCCCAAGGTGAGTACATCCCTGCAAACCTTTCCCGGTACACGACGGAGCGCTCAACGGATACAAATGGCATCACCGATTGGCAGTTGTTGATGCCAGAGAACAGAGTGATTCCATACATGCACCCCAATATGGTAAACAAACTTTGCTGGTCATTTCTACCCTCCAACAAAACAAGAAACTTTAATCATATGCTGCTACTGTGTGTGCATCAGGTAAGGTACATAATTAAGAGATGGCTTACATACATGCGGTTGATGTTTCCTTGCTGCCAGAATAAAACACCGAAGGAAATGCATGTGACTGTTATGAACACCATCCGCACCAGGTTGTAGGAAGGGGTTCTCCAATATGACAAAGACTGCTTCCAGAGGCAAGCTTTGAATTGCTCCCAAAACTTCTGTGGGAACTGTGTTGGGAAATGGAGGTCACTTGTACCTGGAACTGGTATGCTCAGGCGCTTTACCAGTATGTTCTTGTCCCTTTGATCACCAAATTTACATACTGGTTAGCATGGATATTCTGTTAGATTTAATATAAATATTAATTGAGAGTTCTGTATCCTATGGTGATCCATGCTTATGTGTCATTCTAATCATTTGCGAAGATGCCCGTTCAAGTATTGTGGAAGGCTGGAAGCATTACATTTGATTTGAAACACAACTTTGCATAAGTTGCTGTGTAATGATTATTAAGAATGTTAAGGCAGAGCTAACTGTGTTGGTTCTTCGAGACTTACTTGCACATTGATGATTCCCTGTACATTTGTGCAAAATCTACTCCCAATTGAACTTCCATAGATGTAGAAGTAACTTCTAACATCCATGTTGATGGGTTGTAATTGTCCTTGATCCTGGGCACCCCAGGTATTTCCTAGAAGAGAAAAGAAATTATTTCACCAGTATATGTAACATAGGAAAACAGCAACTGGGGAGAAAATTCATGTGATTGTGAACTGAGTATAGTCTTCTCTAACTAAAAAAGAGTGCAACTATGTTTATAATTCTGGAGCCTTCATGTTCTACGTTCATTGCAAATACATAACTTCTTCAAAATACATAAAAGGGTGGAGAAAAATCTTGTTAAGTTTGTTACTGTATATAGGTTTAAATTGACTTATACTCCATATAAATGGATGCCTTATATTTTAAGTGCATTTACTTACACCTTTTTTTGTAAAGACAAGTTAGGATTACTAATTACCTGGAAATATCGGATGACCTCACACGAAAGGTGTCCAAGTGGCCCAGCATAAATCAACTTTCCACCCCTTTTCATAAGCAGCAACTGTATATATATATATATATATATACTATAATCTAATTAGTAAATGTGGCACTTAACTTTTATATGAATTGTTTTAGTGAAGGTGTTTATCATAAAAAATGTACGCTAAATTGCATTGAACCAGCTGAATCACTCACATGATTGGACAGTTATACTTATACATAAGAAAATACACACACAAATATTAAAAAATATGGTTGTGCTTGTTATAGTATTTTAATATTTGTAAATGGATATGTATGAAGGTATCCTCATATACATCTAATTGATCAGCACAGTTATAGTTCAAATCCTACAAAGATAACCGGAGTAAATATGTTTTTCTTTTCTCTAATTATTTGGGAATTTCTGCCCTATGAATGAACATCTCAGCTCATTTTTTTATTGTTTCATATTATAACAGAGGCCTCGTCCTTTGTTAGAAAAATGCCAGTAATTTCACTGTTAGTTTCTAGAACAATTAGTTTGAGGCAGACTCTGTATTGGACTTAGTTTGGGGTTCTTTAAGTAGCCAGTTAATATGGTTAGGAAACTTTCGGTTGTGGCAGATACAGTTATGAATTATATCTGAGATAGCATGCCATTTATTCCGTGTCTGATAATAAATGCTAATACCTGGCTACTTCCAATTGTTTCAGGAAGGTGAACAAATTCTTCATAATAATTTCAGGATGAAGTCATGTTTTGAACCCAGTGGAGGAGGAGCCCCACTGTTTTTTATCTAGAAGGGGGAGACACCCAGAATTCATCTCCCTTGAGTTGAACCTGGGCGAGCTGCCTGCAAGATGGCAGGGCTAGCCACACGAGCAGGCGCTCGGTCTCTGAAAGCTGATTTCTGATGTTCTTATCCAAAATAATCACCTTATAAAACTACATATACGATGAATCTACGCTATATTTATTGCACTTGAAAACTACCATTAATAAGCATATATTTTTGTGGCTGAGAGAGGGAAGCTTGGAGAAGGCTATATATGTAAAGTAATTACCTCATCAAATGCCTCAAATATCTCAATACTTGGTTGGTGAATGGTGCATACAACTGTTCGGCCTGTGTCTGCAACGTTCTTCACTGCACGCATGACGATGGCAGCTGCCCTTGCATCCAAACCTGATGTTGGCTCATCCATGAATATGATTGAAGGATTAGATACAAGCTCGACTGCAATAGTAAGCCTTTTCCGTTGCTCTGTCGATAGTCCATTTACCCCTGGTATTCCAACCAAGGAATCCCTAATGTCGTCCAACTCAATTGTTTCAAGGACTTCATTGACAAATTCCTGCGAGGGAAAGACATGCAGTGAGCTCACAATTTCATGACAGCTGTCCCCAGAACCTAGGATACAAGCATACAAACCATGGGTAAGCTAAACTTTTATTCTTTCTATATAGATTTGAGTATGTCTTTTTTTATTTCGTTATAGTATCAAATATAGCTCACATTTCTTGTTTTTGAATCAATTTCTGGTGGAAGGCGCAACCAGGCTGAATATGCTACTGACTCTCCAACTGTGATTTGGGGAGAATGAACATCTGTCTGTTCACAGTAGCCTGATATCCTAGCAAAAGTTTCTTGGATTTTGGGATAACCTCCTATTCTTATATCCCCTTCAATAACACCACCTGTTTTCCTTCCAGCAAGAACATCAAGGAGTGTTGTTTTTCCAGCTCCAGTAACCCCCATGAGTGCTGAGAGAACCCCTGGCTGGAATGCTCCTGTGATATTGTGGAGTAGTTGTAGTTTACTTTCCATGTAACCATGCTCCTTCATTTCCTGCAACATGGAAATACCTAGTTATTACTGACCAGCCATTAGTTATTACTGACCAGCCATGGTCATGTTTTCTTGGACGTTGAAGCTACATGAGAATTACCGCAGGGGTGTCTACATAGTAGTTGACATCCTGGAATGATATTATAAGGGGTGTGAAAGGCAATGCCATCCTGCCTGCACAAGTTTAATTATCGATCAGTCAACTCTTAATTATACACCATTGACAGTATGAGTTGCATTTAGTTGCGTCATGTAGAATTTGACTAACCAGTCCTATTAGCTGTCAAAGCAGTTTCTGCTTGTAACTTAGGCATCCCATTTTTCGTATCCATGAACATATCTTGGTCATTTTCGTCAAATGTGGTAGGCTTATTGCGAGATATAATAGCTTGAGAAGTTCCTGGAACTGAGAAGGCTCATAGGAGGTAAGAATGGAGGAAACATGTTCTTCTGAATGGAACTATTTTTGCTCCACTTCAGATGTTATTTTTTCTCCAGCATATGCTTGATCGAGTTTGCTATTCATGCGATATTGTTAGACTAGAAAAGTTATTTAAGTTGTTTAGTTTAATGAAAATTTTCAGCCTTGTCTCACTTACGGTTTTTAATAGTCAAGCCAGTGGCATAGCCTACATTAAACAACAAAATAAACCCAATGAGTGCTCCGACTGATATCCAGTAGAAGTAGCTGGAGAAGTCTAGCCCTTTATCCATTAATATAATCCTTCCAAGTTTTGCACCAGATGCCGTGATCTATCAACACAGAAATTTCAGTATAGTTTGAGAGTACAATCTTTGTAATTAGTTCAGACTTGGTTGCCAAAGTGTACCTCCAACCATCTTGGAGCCAAAAACTCATTTCCAGTTAAGCCTATCTCAGCATAAGACAACGGGGAGATCCAAAATCCCCATTTTAGCCAATTAGGCAGAAATGCTGTAGCAATATGCCACTGAAAATGTTAGCAATGCTTGTTTAATAATTGAGTACAACATAGTTTTGCCCAAAATTAGGACTCGTCTCTTTTAGAATATGAAGTTTATGAAAAAAGGGGGATGTCTTACGGCGAGGAATTATGAAACCCCCAAACAGAAGGATGACCAGAAATGCCAGCGTACCACCGACTGAACCAGCCACCATTGTTTGACAGTATGAGGCGACACATCGAAACATTGATAATGCTGAGGTGTGGATGAGGAAGAGGATGAGGAGCTGACGGAAAAATCTGAACACAAGAATCATGCATGTTAACACAAAGTATTACATCTAAAAAATTAGGTTTTATGCATGCAAGAAATTCTAAAAGAGAAGTAAAAATAGTAATAAATAAGGAACCTGTATAAAGAATGGTATACTTCTGTACTCGTTTTCTTTGCAGGGACATTTTATTTTTCACTCAGGTGATTATACTCTCAATGATTCAGGGTCAATGGCGGTAATTCCTCAATGATAAAGAAAATGTTGCCGTAGTTGAATTTAATAGTTAATTGTAATTTTACCTGGATGCTTCCGGGGTATAGCCAATCAGGAAGTAGGATATTGATGTCCAAGCTACTGACTCAACTAAAGAGACTGGAATCTTTAAGATAAAAGATGGTATTGCATAAGCCCATGCAGGATAGAAGTAGTAGTCTCGCTGTTTGTAGAAGACAGGGAGTCTGCTAACTGCCATGGCCAGTTCAGGGAACCCATTCACCATCAGAAGCAGGAGGGAATAAAAGATTGAACCCATGTAATAGTTAGCATGAACCCTGTCAACACCCATACGCGTGCGCAGAAATACAGTCCCAGTAATAACAGCAAGTAGTCCAAGCTGCGAAAGTATGTACTCCAGTATGTTAACTTATTGTGGTCATGTTGAGAAAAATGCAACATCACTGTAAACTCAATAAATTTTATGATGAAAACCGTAAGAAATACAATAACCAAATACACTATAGCAATGGTACTTTAGACAAGTACAGGTAATGATATAAGCACACAAGCATTGATGTCCTGAATTGCACACTGAGTAGGAACTGAATGTACATTAAGACGCTGACATGCTTGGCCAGTTCCCACCGTAGACTTCTATATGGTCCGTGAGCTCAATGTTCCTACTGCAGTAATCCCTAGAAGAAACTACTGCAAAATGGCTACAGATCTATGTACAGTGTGTTAAGTACATCCAGTTGCTATTCCGTACAATATTTGACACCTACATCTGTAGACTGCATCAACATTTCCCTTAACTGTACTATGTAATGCTGCAGCTCACTTCAAAGTTGCAAGAGATTCAAATGTTGATGTATATAGCTTATGATGATACAAGTTTAAAAATCTCAATTTTTAGCCATAAGGCTTTATAGAGACCTCCATAGTAACACAAGAACTTTTTTACACCGCAGTACTGCACTGCTTGTAGCTAGGTTTTGCTTATCTCTATCCTAACTAGCAATACTGAGGATAATGCATGTACTATGCAGATTATGTGTACAAACTAGAACTCAACTTGCACTCGTAAACACCTAGCTTGTGATATTTAGTACATCACTCTAAAACTAGGAAGAAAATATGAAACCACAATTTTCTCCTAAAGATTGCTTCTACTTTCTTACCTGAATGGTTTTTGTTATATACAGGAAGGCATTCCTTTTCATAAGGAGGAGCTCCCGCGCAAAACATGCCTTGAGGAGATCCAACTTGGATAATGAGTAGATGCTGAAGGACAGGGCATCCTTGTGTCCTTTTGATTTGTCATACGGCTTCAAAAGCTCCTCCGCAAGATTCTGACCACTTGGAGATGCTTTGAACTTGTCACAGAATTGGTCAACTGTAACAAAATTATATCTTTCTTTGGTACGGCTCCAGTATTGCTGTTGATCCTTTTTTGACAAGACCTATATACACACGAGTTTTGAAGAGTGAACTACCTTATGATGGTAAGCAAGTGTACTAATAAGCAAGACAAAATCAGGTACTCACAATCTACATTCAGTTAATTCATATTAACAACATTTATTTTTACTGTATGTGCAACAAAATTATAGGCGGCACTCTTAATTTGCAAAAATGTTGAAACTCAAAAGATATCACTATAAGAGAATTTATATTTGCACTGCTATAGATATATAAAATCTCCAGTTGTGTTATTTCATATTCGCCAAATGATGTGCATGTGGCAAACAAAATTTGACATACCAGATAGGCATTCTGCCTCATTTCACTGACAGAAAGATCTGATTAAATTTAACAAGAACTAGAGAGGCACAAATTTGAACATCTGGTGCTGCATGTATTGATGCTTACGTGAAGTGCAGGTTCCATGCATAGTGAATTTATTTTCCATATATGGCTTATTGGACGTTATGCTAACAGAACCATGCCTTACATGAACTCCTAGATGCTATTGGTGAGCAATTAGTTAGACTAGGTAAATTAGTATTTTGTTAAATACCTCTTGAAGAAAGTCAGCGCCCCCTTTTCTTTCGGGACACTTAAATCCACACGATTCAAAGAAACTCATAATGCAATCCTTACGGCCATGGTAAACGATTTGTCCTTCAGCCATCAAGATAATATCATCAAAAAGGTCATAAGTCTCTGGTGCTGGTTGAAGGAGTGAGACCAGTATGGTAGACTCTGATATATGAGCTAGCTGTTGGAGGCAAGAAACAATTTGAAAGGTGGTCGAACTGTCCAGCCCAGTTGATATTTCATCCATGAAGAGTGCTTTTGAGGGCCCTACTATCATCTCTCCTGATTGTAATAAATTTTTAGAAATAAAAAGAAAATAAGCATCCAGCATCGAATTATTTTATTTTATTTATATTATATAGACCAAAATCGAGCTTAGGATTAGACAAACTGAATATATCACTTGAGTAGCTAAAAAAGAGGGAACGAGAGTCATGCTAAGCTGATTTTCCCATCAGGATGGCTTTCATGCTTTCATCACAATGGATTGTCTGATTTACCCTTTCCCTGTTGTCAGCCTAGTTGTGACAAGATTTTCATATTAGTTGGCCATAAAAAATTACTGAAAACATTGACGAAAAAATTGAAACTTGTATAATGTTCCAATACGCAGTTAAGAAATTTTAGTCAACGAGTTGAATAATTATTTAAGTATTTATTATGAAAAAAGTTCTTTCCAAAATTAGAATTTAGATAGTATAAAACCAGCCTGCAAATGCATATGTTCTAAAATCACCTGTGGTTAGTCTTTTCTTCTCACCGCCTGAAATACCTCTTCTCATGGCATCTCCCACTAGTACATCAGCGCATATGTCAAGTCCCATGATCTGTGATGCAAGAAAGAGATTACGCACAGGAGAAGTACTATGCGCTGAGTCTAGAGATTTTTTATTAACATCAATTACCTTCATAATGTAATCTGTTTGCATGCTTCTTTCTAAACCTTCCACAGATATTGCCTATAAAAAAGATCACAGCTGAAATTAATTGGGCTGTGAGCACATGATGTTATTTCTGTAAGAATCAATAGGAAACATTCCCACTGAACAATTATGTTGGCAGAAAGGATAGTGATTTCAGTTTTCTTTTAATGTTACCAGAGAAGAGGGTTCTGATTCGCAAACTCAGAAAATTTAAAAAATTATACCAAGAAAGGTTACCTTCATGTACGTATCTATGTCGGGGTCAGGGGTGATACCGGCCTCCTTCTCCCTTCTAATGACTTCCTTCATGATTTCTGTTGTACACAAGAAATTTAGAGCACTTGGTTTAGTGGTGATGCTTCCCTGAAACTTCCTTCCAAAAAAAAGAAGTATTTCTGAAACCAAGATCCTTACGGCTTTGTGTTTAGTTACCTGCTCCAGGAAAAGAAGTAAACTTAGTTACCTGCTCTGCTGCCGACGCCCTGGAATCTTGCAGAGAAGTCGAGCGTCTCCCTGACAGTCATCTCAGGGACATGAAGATCATACTGACCAATGTAAGCTGCTGTCTTCTCCGGAACAAAATCTTGCAGCTTGACGCCATTGTATTCAGTTTCTCCTGTTACCTGCGCATACATATGTATGTATGTGATCTAATGAAGTACTGAAATCGTATTTTCTCTGTTCTTCACGTGCAGAAAAATAGAAGATGGGGACAGGGATACCTTGAGATTTCTGTTGAGCTTTCCCGCAAGTGCTAGCAAGAGGGATGTTTTTCCGCAGCCTGGGGGTCCAAGGAGTAGGGTCATCCTGCATGCACATGTACGGATTGATTATGATATACATGTACATGTACATGGAAGGAAACCGCAAGAAGATTATGATACATGAACATATATATAGCAGAGGTCGGTTACCTGGAAGGTTTGAGGATGCCGGTGACATCTTTGAGGATGTGGATCCTTTCTTGGTTACGCTTGAAGCCCAGCATGGTGGTGAGCAGCTGCAGATATCAGTGGAGGCATTTAAGCGAACAGGCGGCAGTACAGAATAGAAGTGTAGGCAGGTGAATGACTTACAGAGAGCGTGGATATGGCGGAGTTGAGGAGCGTGGGCAGCGGCTTGCCGTCGACGACCTGGCACTCGGCCTCGACACGGACGTTCCGCCAGCGGACCTCAACAGTGGGCTGCCGCACGCCCACCCTGTCCATCCGGCGGCGCTGGTAGCGGAGCAGGCGGAGGTTGTCCTTGTGGATGTCAGCGATGAGGTTGTGCACGAGCTCCCGCCGGTCTGCCGCACCCAGGGTCCGCACGTCCACCGGCTCCAGCAGATGGGCACCGTCGCCGGCATTGGCCTTGGCATGGAGAGGCAGCGAGGTGTGGAGCCTGTCCATGGTTGGCAGCCGCTCGATGGCCGCCCATTTCAGCTCACCTTCCTCGTCGTGGTGCTGTTCTCTCAGGGAGAGGGACAGGGAGAGCCTGGACAGGGAGGAAGTGGAGGAGAGCGCCTCCCTCAACGACGACGACGACAGTTGCAGCCTGCTGGCGGCTGAGGCCGCCTCCTTCTTCTCTGACTCATGGTCGACTATCTCTTCTTGTTCTAACTCGCCCATCTTCACCTTGCTCATCACCTACCTCTCCTCTTCCTTCTCTGCCTCTCTTGTTGACAACAAGCTGTTGTACTTAGTAGTAGTTGACGAATCATCTTGATTGCTCACTATTCCTTTATTCTTTCATTCAACTCGCTCGATTAGTTATAATGATGTGGACTTTATAGATGGCTGAAACTTCACCAGTTAAACACTCCCAATGAGTAAGCCGCATATTATTTTTAAATGTCAAACTACGGGTATAGTTTAATTAAACTTTTAGAAGAACTACTCCATTACTCCCAAGAAAGACGTCACAAATTTATCTAGATACTCTAGATACATGCGATCTAGATACTCTAGATACATGCTTATCTAAATAAATCCGCGATATTCTTTTCCAAACAAAGGGAGTAACAATTATGATCTGAAAAGCTATGCCGATCCGAGTCGTGCACACGCTGCTGCCCCTGCCCTCCGGTCCTCCGCTTCACAACTTTTAGGGCTTGTTTGGTTACGGAAATCCCGGCGGGTTCCCGGCCTTTTTCCGGGGAAATTTTGCCCCTAGTCCGAAGGTGGGGAAAATAATCCCGGGGGTTTGCTCCTGTTTCTTCTTAATTCCAGCCGAAAATATTTACCCCGGGAAATTTGGCCCGGACAGCCAAACAAGCCCTTATATGTGGTGGTTTAGCGTTTCCCGGCTGATTGTACAATTAGATAGCTTTCGTCACGACTAACATGTGACTCCCTATTTGTAGTTGGGCAGGTCATCCACTCACAAGGTCTTGTTTACACCTGGGCATTTATCGGGCCGGGCCAGGTTTTGGGCCAGACCCAAAAAAACCTGAACATAAATTCCCAGGCCCGAGCCCGGCCCGAGTTTTGAGCTTATAAACCAGCCCCGAATCCGGTCTGAATGGACAAAAGCCTAACCCGGCCTGAACTAAACTTAAATCTCGTTTTCTGCAAGCTCGAGCCTGGCCCGGCCCGACGTTCGGGCTCCAATACCAAGCCCTGTCCCCATATATAGATATATAGATACTAT